>NW_018363480.1:0-1792 GCF_002078875.1 Numida meleagris
GGTGTCGCAGAGGTGGAGGGGGACCTCACCTCGAAGGGCTCTCAGCCGCTCCATCGCAGCAGGATATCTCCAGACAGACACAGCGCTCTCTCTGGCTCCTCCTCCTGCAGCTTCCACAAGCTACTGGGCCACCACTCCCAGCGCTGCCACAGGGGTGTAAGAGACAGCCTCTGTGACATCACACCGAGGAGTGTCACCTCACAGAGGATGACGGGGCCCTGGGCTGGGGACCAGCTGGAATGCCTGGCAACCTTGCTGGCCCCAGAACACAGCATGTTTTTGTGAGGCACTCGGCTGCGGGGCGGACATGTTCCGCGCCGGCATCGTCTTAGTGATGGGGGACTCCTTGCCGGGAGGCACTGAGGCCCCCATCGGCCGCCCAGATAACCTCTCCAGAGAGGTTTGCTGTCTTGCGCGGGTACGCGTCAGAGACCTTAAGGAGACTCCACCGCATCTGATCAAACAAGACGAGCGCCATCCGCTTGTTGTCATTCATGTAGGGTCACGGGAGGCTGCAGCGAGGAAATTGCAGCACATCAGAAGGGGACTTTGCATCCCTTGGACAGACGCTCAAGGGATCGGGAGTGCCAGGCGTGTTCTCTGCCCTCCTGACTGGCGGCTGGGTCCCAGAAGGAAGGAGGAGACGAGAGGAGGCAAATTACTGCCTGAGGGGATGGTGTCGGGATCGAGGCTTTGGGTACCATGGTCTTGGGCACGCCTTTGAGAGACCAGGTGTGTGGGCATGAGATGGTACAGGACTGAGCAGCTGGGGCAAAAGCGCTTTGGGGAGCAAGCTGGCGGGATTGATGACCAGAGCATTAAAGTAGGTTTGATGGAGGACGGGGATGGAGTTCCTTGTGAGATAGAAGGGCCTGGGAATGCTGTCTTTTTAGTAAATTGTGGAGAAAAACCTCCCAGCTGTCCCATAGGGTCTTGTGAGGACTCCTCAGAGAAGATAACATTGCCAAGAGCCCAGCTTAAAGCTTCTTGCATCCCTCTAGAGATACCTGCACCCTCTGCTTCCTTACAGTTCCTGTATAGCAATGCACCCCATGTGGGGAATAAACAGAAAGGACTAGAGATCAGTGCGTGCTTACAGGGATGTGACCTCACTGCGATCACGGAGACATGGTGGGACAGCTCATGTGACCGGAATGCTGTCGTAGACTTAAGGAAATGTACTGTTTAGGAAAGACAGGCTGGTGATGCGAGGTGGTGGAGCTGCTTGTTATGTGAGAGAACAACTCGAATGTACTGAGCTCCACTGCGTGGGGGGCATGATGAATATTTCTGCTGGATAGCTCGTGGGTAAGAATTAAGGGGCGGGCTGGCATAGGTGCCACTTGTTGTGGGTGTGTACTAGAGGCCACCCGATGAAGAGGAGTAAGTGGATGAGGCCTTCCACAAACAGCTGGAAGTAGCCTTGTGATCCCCAGCACTCATTCTTACGGGGGACTTCAACCTCCTGATATGCGTTGGCTAAGCAACACGGCCAGGCACACAAGGTCCAGGCGATCACGTAAATGTTTATGAAGATCTCGAGGGAGGTGGGAGGCAAATGGATGAGGCCAGGCTCTTCTCGATGGTGTGAAGCGCCAGGACAAGGAGTAATGGCCTAGAACTTGAACATCAGAAGTTTGGTACTAACATTCAGAAGAACTCCTTTACGGTAAGGGTGATGGAGCACTGGAACATGTTGCCCAGGGAGGCTGTGTAGTTTCCTTCTCTGGAGATATTCAAGACCCATCTGGACCACTACCTGTGCTACATGCTGTAGAGTTCCTGCATTAGC
>NW_018363481.1:0-2857 GCF_002078875.1 Numida meleagris
TGCAGCAGTGCTATGGGGCAGCGCTATGGGGCAGTGCTATGGGGCAGCGCTGTGGGGCAACACCATGCGGCAGTGCCATGGGGCAGCGCTGTGCGGCAGCGCCGTGGGGCAGTACTGTGGGGCAGCGCCATGGGGCAGCGCTATGGGGCAGCACTGTGGGGCAGCGCTGTGGGGCAGAGCCGTGGGGCAGTGCTATGGGGCAGTACTGTGGGGCAGCGCTGTGGGGCAGAGCCATGGGGCAGCACCATGGGGCAGCGCTCTGGGGCAGCGCCGTGGGGCAGCGCTGTGGGGCAGCGCCATGGGGCAGCGCTATGGGGCAGCACCGTGGGGCAGCACCGTGGGGCAGCGCTGTGGGGCAGCGCTGTGGGGCAGCGCTATGGGGCAGCGCTATGGGGCAGCCCTATGGGGCAGCGCTGTGGGTGCTATGGGGCAGCACCATGGGGCAGTGCTACGGGGCAGCACCACGGGGCAGCACCACGGGGCAGCGCCGCGGGGCAGCGCTATGGGGCAGCGCTATGGGGCAGCGCCGTGGGGCAGCGCCGTGGGGCAGCGCTATGGAGCAGTGCTATGGGGCAGTGCTGTGGGGCAGCACCGTGGGGCAGCGCTCTGGGGCAGTGCTCTGGGGCAGCGCCACGGGGCAGCGCCACGGGGCAGTACCGTGGGGCAGTACCGTGGGGCAGCGCTGTGGGGCAGCGCCGTGGGGCAGCGCCGTGGGGCAGCGCCGTGGGGCAGCACCATGGGGCAGCGCTATGGGGCAGAGCCGTGGGGCAGTGCTCTGGGGCAGTACAATGTGCCAGCGCCGTGGGGCAGCGCTATGGGGCAGCGCTGTGGGGCAGTGCTATGGGGCGCTATGGGGCAGTGCTCTGGGGCAGCGCTCTGGGGCAGCGCTATGGGGCAGCGCTATGGGGCAGCACTGTGCGGCAGCGCTATGGGGCAGCGCTATGGGGCAGCGCCGTGCAGCAGTGCTATGGGGCAGCGCTATGGGGCAGTGCTATGGGGCAGCGCCATGGGGCAGCGCCGTGCAGCAGTGCTATGGGGCAGCACCATGGGGCAGCGCTATGGGGCGCTATGGGGCAGTGCTNGGGTCGGGGTCAGGGTCAGGCCAGGGTCAGGGTTGGGGTCAAGGATTGGGGTCAGGGTTGGGGCTTGGGGTCAGGTTGGAGTCAGGGCTGGGGTCAAGGTTGGGGGTTGGGGTCAGGGTCAGGGTCAGGGTCAGGGTCAGGGTGAGGTCAGGGTCAGATTGGGGTTGGGTCAGGGTCAGGGGTTGGGGTCAGGGTTGGGGTCAGGGTTGGGTGTTGGGCTCAGGGCCGGGGTCAGGGCCGGGGCCAGGGTTGGGGTCAAGGTTGGGGGTTGGGGTCAGGGTTGGGGTCAGGGTTGGGGTTAGGGTCAGGGTCAGGGCCAGGGTCAGGGTTGGGGTCAAGGATTGGGGTCAGGGTTGGGGCTTGGGGTCAGGTCAGGGTCAGGGTGAGGTCAGGGTCGGATTGGGGTTGGGTTGGGGTCGGGGGTTGGGGTCAGGGTTGGGGTTAGGGTCAGGGTCAGGGCCAGGGTCAGGGTCAGGGTCAGGGTCAGGGTCAGGCCATGCTGGGGTGAGGGTTGGGGTCAAGGTCGGGGTCAAGGTCAGATTGGGGTCGGGGTCAGGGTTGGGGGTTGGGGTCAGGTTGGAGTCAGGGCTGGGGTCAAGGTTGGGGGTTGGGGTCAGGGCCAGGGTCAGGGCTGGGGTTAGGTCAGGGTCAGGTCAGGGTCAGGGGTTGGGGTCAGGTTGGGGTCAGGTCGGGGTCAGGGTCAGGGCCAGGGTCAGGTCAGGGTCAGGGTTGGGGTCAAGGATTGGGGTCAGCGTTGGGGCTTGGGGTCAGGTCAGAGTCAGGGTTGGGGTCAGGGCTGGGGGTTGGGGTCAGGGTTGGGGTCAAGGATTGGGGTCAGGGTCAGGGCCAGGGTCAGGTCAGGATCAGGGTGAGGTCAGGGTCGGATTGGGGTTGGGTCGGGGTCAGGGCTGGGGTTAGGTCAGGGTCAGGTCAGGGTCGGGGTCAGGGTTGGGGTCAAGGATTGGGGTCAGGGTCAGGCCAGGGTCAGGGTTGGGGTCAAGGATTGAGGTCAGGGTTGGGGGTTGGGGTCAGGGCTGGGGGTCAGGGTTGGGGTTGGGGTTAGGGTCAGGGTCAGGGTCAGAGTGAGGTCAGGGTCAGATTGGGGTTGGGTCAGGGTCAGGGGCTGGGGTCAGGGCTGGGGTCAGGGTTGGGGTCAAGGTCAGGTCATGCTGGGGTCAGGTCAGGGTCAGGGTTGGGGTCAGGGTCTGGGGTCGGGGTCAGGGTTGGGGTTAGGGTCAGGGTCAGGGTCAGGTCAGGGTCAGGTTGGGGTCAGGGTCAGGCCAGGGTCAGGGTTGGGGTCAAGGATTGAGGTCAGGGTTGGGAGTTGGGGTCAGGGCAGGGGTTAGGGTCAGGGTCAGGTCGGGGTCAGGGTCAGGGTCAGGGTTGGGGTCAAGGATTGGGGTCAGGGTTGGGGGTTGGGGTCAGGTCAGGGTCAGGGTTGGGGTCAAGGATTGAGGTCAGGGTTGGGGGTTGGGGTCAGGGCTGGGGTCAAGGATTGGGGTCAGGGTCAGGGCCAGGGTCAGGTCAGGGTCAGGGTTGGGGTCAAGGATTGGGGTCAGCGTTGGGGCTTGGGGTCAGGTCGGAGTCAGGGTTGGGGTCAGGGCTGGGGGTTGGGGTCAGGGTTGGGGTCAAGGATTGAGGTCACGGTTGGGAGTTGGGGTCAGGTCAGGGTCAGGGTTGGGGTTGGGGTCAGGGCTGGGGTTAGGGTCAGGGTCAGGTCGGGGTCAGGGTCAGGGTCAAGGATTGGGGTCAGGGTTGGGGGTTGGGGTCAGGGT
>NW_018363482.1:0-1729 GCF_002078875.1 Numida meleagris
CCCCCCCCCCAAAACTGACGTTGCCGACGTAGATGGAGCGCGCGTCGGCCTCCATCTTCTCCTCCAGCGACATGATGACGGGGCCGGCTGCGGGGACACCCCAAAACGTCACCCCAAAACGACCCCAAAATGGGACCCCGAGTGACCCCAAAATGGGACACTGAGAGACCCCAAATGGGACCCCAAAATGACCCCAAATGGGACCCCAAAATGAGCCCAAATGGGACCCCAAAATGAGCCCAAATGGGACCCCAAAATGATGCCCAATGGGACCCCCAAAATGGGACCCTGAGTGACCCCAAAATGGGACCCCGAGTGACCCCAAGAGACCCCAAAACGGGACCCCAAAATATGACCCAAAGTGACCCCGAATTGTGACCCCGAGTGACCCCAAAATGGGACCCCGAGTGACCCCAAAGAGGGACCCCAAAGAGGGACCCCAAAATGGGACCCCAAAATGGGACCCCAAAATGGGACCCCAAAATGGGACCCCAAACCCCAGGGACCCCAAAATGACCCCAAAATGGGACCCCGAGAGACCCCAAAATGGGACCCCAAAATATGACCCAAAGTGACCCCAAATTGTGACCCTGAGTGACCCCAAAATGGGACCCTGAGAGACCCCAAGATGGGACCCCAAAATGACCCCAAAATGCCCCCAAATGGGACTCCAAAATGGGACCCCAAAATGGGACCCCGAGAGACCCCAAAATGGGACCCCAAAATGACTCCAAATTGGGACCCCAAAATTGGGACCCCAAACCCCAGGGACCCCAAAATGACCCCAAATGGGACCCCAAAATGACCCCAAAATGTGGACCCAAGTGACCCCAAAATATGACCCTGAGAGACCCCAAAAAGGGACCCCGAAAAGACCCCAAAATGACCCCAAATGGGACCCCAAATTGTGACCCCGAGTGACCCCAAAATGTGACCCCGAGTGACCCCAAAATATGACCCCAAATGGGACCCCAAAATGGGACCCCAAACCCCAGGGACCCCAAAATGGGACCCCAAAATGACCCCAAATGGGACCCCAAAATGGGACCCCGAGTGACCCCAAAATATGACCCCGAGTGACCCCAAAATATGACCCCAAAATAACCCCAAAATGACCCCAAATGGGACCCCAAAATATAACCCCGAGTGACCCCAAATGACCCCAAAATGGGACCCCAAACCCCAGGGACCCCAAAATGGGACCCCGAGTGACCCCAAATTGCGACCCCGAGTGACACCAAATTGTGACCCCGAGTGACCCCAAAAAGGGACCCCAAAATAACCCCAAAATGACCTCAAATGGGACCCCAAAATGTGACCCCATTATGACCCCGAGAGACCCCGAATTGTGACCCCGAGACACCCCAAAATGGGACCACGAGTGACCCCAAAATATGACCCCGAGAGACCCCAAAAAGGGACCCCAAAATGACTCCAAATTGGGACCCCAAAATTGGGACCCCAAACCCCAGGGACCCCAGAATGACCCCAAATGGGACCATAAAATATGACCCCAAAATGGGACCCCAAACCCCAGGGACCCCAAAATGGGACCCCAAAACGGGACCCCAAAACGGGACCCCAAACCCCAGGGACCCCAAACCCCAGGGACCCCAAACCCCAGGGACCCCAAACCCCAGGGACCCCAAAATGGGACCCCAAAATGGGACCCCAAAATGGGACCCCAAAATGGGACCCCAAGTGACCCCCCATTCCCCCAAACCCCCAA
>NW_018363483.1:0-1786 GCF_002078875.1 Numida meleagris
TGCCCCCCTCGAGGTCCTCCAACCCATGACCCCGTAAACTTCCCCTTTTGAAGCTGCCCACCCCCAAAACCCTTCTGCCTGTTCCCCCCCACTCCAAAATTTGCCCTTCTCTCTGCCCACCCCCGAATTTTTCCCCTTCACCCCCAAACCATCGTCTTCCTCACTCTCCAACCCCACAAACTTCCCTTTTTGCTCCCCCCCCCCAAGAAAAACACCCTTCCAACACTTCTTACCACCCCCCACCCCAAAAACAACCCTCACCACCAAATCTCCCCCTGTGTTTCCTCTCCCACCCGCTGCAGTCTCAGAAGAGCAGTGCCTCTACCAGATCTACATCGACGAGCTCTACGGGGGGCTGCAGAAACCCAACGAGGACGAGAAAAAGAAGTGAGCGCCGGCAGAGCTGAGGGGGATGGCTGGGAGGGTCGGCTGGGATGAGTGGGTGGGGTCAACTGGGAAGACAGATGGGTGGGGTGGACTGGGACGGTTGGGTTGGGTGGACTGGGAGGATTGGGTTGGGTGGACTGGAATGACGGTTGGCTTGGGTCAGTTGAGTTGATCGGGTTGTTTCAACTGGGAAGACAGTTGGGTTGAGTTGAGTGGGACAACAGTTGGGTTGGGTGGACTGGGATGATCGGGTTGTTTGAACTGGGACGATGGGTTGGGTGGACTGGGAAGGATGATGGTTGGGTTGGGTCAACTGGGAAGATTGGGTTGGGTTGAGTGGGACGACGATTGGGCTGGGTGGACTGAGAAGATTGGGCTGGGTGGACTGGGAAGGATGATGATTGGGTTGGGTCAACTGGGAAGATTGTGCTGGGTGGATTGGGAAGGCGCTGCCCCTCTTTGCCCGTAGGTTGGCGGAGAAGAAGGCGTCCATCGGGTACACCTACGAGGACAGCACCGTGGCCGAGCTGGAGAACGCGGCGGAGAAACGCGGCGATGAGGAAGACTCCGAGGAAGACAGCAACACGGATGAAGACGAAGTGATCCCCGATATCGGTAGGGGGAGGGGGGGGGGACCAGTTCTCTGTGTTTGTGTGTCCCAGTGATTGGGGTGAGGGCTGAGCGCTCTGCTCTGCCCCCTGTACAGACGTGGAGGTGGACGTGGATGAGCTGAACCAGGAGCAGGTGGCCGACCTCAACAAGCAGGCGACCACCTACGGCATGGCCGAAGGGGATTTCGTCCGGTAGGGACCCCTCCCCAAAATGTAGGGGTATGGGGGTAGGGGTGGATGGGTACAGCGCTCTGAGGGTCTCGATTTTGGGGCAGGATGCTGAGAAAGGACAAAGAGGAGGCGGAAGCGATCAAAAACGCCAAAGCTCTAGAGGAGGAGAAGGCCATGTATTCGGTGAGGAGCTCTGCCCCCCCCCGTGACCCCCCACCCCACTGAGCTTTGGGGGGGTGGGGGTCCCAGAAATGCCGGGATGGGGTCCCATGAGCTGCGGGGCGCTCCTAGGGCCGCCGCTCACGTCGGCAGAGGAGGGAGTTCCGAGAGAAACGCCTCAAAGGGAGAAAAATCAGCCCCCCAAGGTGAGCGCTCCGCTGTGGGGCTCTGCTGCCCCCCGGCCCCGTTTCCCTCCCCTCTTCCTCCCCCCACTTTCTTTCTTCCTCCCTTTCTTTTTATTTTCTCCCAAATTTGTTTCTTTCCTTCCCCCTTTTCTTTCTCCCCCTTCCCTTCTCTTCCCCCCCCATTTCCTTCCCTTCCTCTCTTCTGTCTTCCTGTAACCCCCATTTCTCCCACAGCTACGCGCGCAGGGACAGCCCTACGTACGATCCCTACAA
>NW_018363484.1:0-1783 GCF_002078875.1 Numida meleagris
CATGGGGTACCTTACCTTCTCCTTTTGCCAAGAGAGTCAGGCCTCTTTGTTTGGGAGTTCTGCACCTGATGACTTACCATTTTGATAGAATTCAGACACTGTAGTAAAGATATGCTTCAGATTGTTCTTCCTATTGGATTAATCTGTGACTTAATTAGTTATTTCTTTATTGAAATGACCAGAGTGAAAGGCTAGCCTAAAAAAAAGAAAATCTGTTTCAAGTCAATGTGATTTTAGCATGTAATTTCCTCTCAACTGGAAATGTTCAGGACAGACTCCTCACCAAACCACTGCTTTTCAGAAAAAACCTATAGGTGAAAAATCAAGCCTATGACATAGCTGCAGTGGATACAGGATAGCTGTCAGCTGGGAAGGAGGGAAATAATTTTCAACCTGAAAAAAAAAAACATGATTTCTTCTCCTTTCTCTACCTCTAAGAAATGGCAAGAGTGATCTTACACCATCCTTGTTCCTCCCAGACAAATCTACATGACTTCAGTGAGAGCTGTATACAACTGCAAGGACCATGTAGGCCAACATGCCAATTAACTTTTTAACTTACAGAAGTCACTGCCAAATCACTGGTAGATATCACACATTTCTCCAGTCCATGCATGCAGCTCCACTGGAAAAGAGCACAGAAACTATACCTTTAGTTCTGCATTTTTTAAGCCCCTAGAGCTCTAGAGTACTCATTCATTGTACTCTGACTCACAAAAAGGAGCAACAGGAGAGGGAGCAGGTCATAGCTCATAAAACTGTAGAAGGCAATTTCCAAGATGCTACCAGAGCAAGCTGACTTGTCTTAATAAAAGTTTCATTTGTGCACAGTAGCTGAGAACAACACCAATCTGTTTCTCAGCATTGTTTTGCTTTGCTGCTGTGCTCACATAATAAAAACCCATCAGTACCGCTCTACTGGCAGTTTCCACTAAGCTGATTTTCTATAAATCTGCATATACACTGTGCTAAATTGTTCCTTTTCCTGCATTGCCTTGCAGAGCAGTATTACTCAACATGGTATAAACTTCTTAGTCACCAATATCACTGGGCTTTCTGTGGCACAGACTCAGTTTTCTGTACTGCATTCCTCATTTTCTAGAACAAACTGGAGTTTGTTTTTGTTTGAAGAGCATTGACCAATATCCGGAGCACTGCCCAATGGAGTCCAACATGGAGCATTTCACCACCTCCCATTTCTCTGATCTACACTGTATGGTATCATTAAATTTGTACTTGCAGGAAACTGCATTATCCGCTCTTTCCTTCTTTGATACACCACCATCAAAAGCCATTCAAAGTGGGAATCAGAGCTTAGCAGTTCAGTCTTGTGACATATTTGTTTCTCCAGAGGAAAAAAGATTAATCTTCAAGACCAGGTTTATTATGGTGTTAAATTTATACCCTCCACTTAAGCTAATGATATTCAGTTCTTCTGTCTGAACTGAGTGGTCCTAACTGCCTAACCACTAAAGGACTTCTGTTATTATCAATTAAAGTGAGGACTGGCAATTAAGGGAAGGAGAAAAGAGAGCACTAAAACCAGGCAAGATTTCGGTGATATATGGAAACTGAGAGCATCTCTGCACATTCATCCAAATGCCCAAAGATTGTCAGGCAGAACAGCTTGGAAAGCTATTGCAACATCTGATAGAGACACAGAGACAGGAAAAGGGTAGGTTGGAGAAGGGTCTCTTGTGCATCTGCTGAGAGGACCAATACAACTCCTTGCTTTAGGCCCATTTCCTAGAAATAAAGCTACAGGAGATGCATTTTAGGCACC
>NW_018363485.1:0-1751 GCF_002078875.1 Numida meleagris
GTATGAAGGCGCTGCACGGTGCTGGGTCCTGCATTCTGAAGGAGCATCTGGCAGAGAGCAGGTGCGTCTGGAAGAGATGAGCTCCGGCATGGCTGGCGCCAACAAGGAGCAATTCACTGGCATGAAGCGGAACAAGATGAGCTTCCGCGAGGACGGCCCCGCAGTGCGGCGTGCCTCTGGACCGGCAGACACCAGCCCCAAAGGTACACGGGTGCACAGCCGCCACAGGAGCGGTGCTGCAGCCAATCTTGGCGCCGAGCGGGAGAGACCCAGCACGGGGACCGTCTGCGACCAGCTGTCTGCGTGTGGGGCTGGGCACTGGGATGACACTTTGCATCTGCCACCTCATTCCCCCCGCGAGGCAGAAGCAGAGTGTGACCTGCTTTTCCTTTGCCCTCCAGAGCGAGTTGCTGTCTGGGATGCTGTGGCTGCCTATGTCCAAGAGCATCTCCTGGTGCAGAAGGTGAGTTGGCTGCCGTGTTCCTCCTCTGCCTGTCCAGCTCAGCCTAGAGTTCCTCTGACTCTTCCCCTCCACAAGAAGCAGGAAACACCCCGAATTTCTCTTGGCTGCCCTGCCAGTGGGCTTCCAGCAAATGCAGTAGCACTTGTGCTAGGTGGGCTCATATCCCAGGGCTGATCCCACCCTCTGGAAGCCTCTGGATCCCGTGAGGCTGCTTCTGCCCTGACTGCTGTGCTGCATTTGGGAGGGCAAGGGGAGGGAGAGGGCTGTGCGCTTCCTTCCTGAAGGCACTCCTGCTGCCCTGGCTTGTGCCTCTGAACAGCGGGAGAGGGCTCCTGAGCTCTGTCCCTACGTTGCACCACCTCCAGCTCTTCCTCCAGCCGCCTCATAACCCTTCTGCCCTTCCTTGCTCTTCCACTTGCAGGGCGTCTGGATTCCCACCTTCGGCTCCTTTGACACCGTCTCCAAAGAGATCAGGACTGAGGATGGGACCGTGACTCTGAGGTGGCCCGTGTTTCAGCTGGCCAAGAACCTCATCGCCATGCACCACCTCAAGCCCGACAAGGAATCCCTGACAGGTAGGAGGCGGGATGAAAGCCTTGCTGGCTTGATGGACAAACCGGGCAAGCAGGGCCACTGCCTCCATTCTCCAAAGCAAATCTCCCCCTGCGAGGCGCCTGCCCAAATATGGGGCCGTTCTGGGTGATGTCCCCACTAAGCAGTTCTAGGGAAGCAGCTGTGGAAGAGCAGCGGTATGATCAACTCCGTCCCTCGTATTTTTCAGCCCACAAGGAGGTGGAGCCCCTGAAATACAGCGAGGTGGCCGCAGCTGCCGCTGTGAGCTGGCAGAGAGGGAAGGCCTGCATCCAAAACACCGTGGGCCTGCTCTCCAGCTGCCTGCAGAATGGGGAGAGCGTTGCCTTTGTCCTGAAGGACGTAGGAGTGCTCCTCATTGACGGATTCACCTTTCAAATGAAATTCTACTACGACTTCCTGGAGAAGCTGTCTGGGAAAGCGAAATTCAGAAAAGTGGTTTTCAAGGTGAGCCTTAGGTTTCTGCGTGGCCCGGGCAGTCCCATGACCCTTGCTGTGCCCACACATGGCCCACGAGGACCTGGCCGGCTGCTGGGGCCGTGCAAGTGCTGTGCAAGTGCTGTCAGCCCTCCCTGCCTTGGGCTCCTCGTGTCCCGAGTGCCTCAGCCGTGACAAGGACGTCCCACAACTTCCCTGTTCCTGCCCTGCAGGCCCCCTGGCTGCTGGACATGGTGGTGTCCCGGGTGGCACCGCTGGC
>NW_018363486.1:0-1772 GCF_002078875.1 Numida meleagris
GTGGTGAGTGCAAATCGCCGGAGCTGCCTCCAGGTCTCCCCATTGCTGGTCACAATGCCTGTCACAAGAAGGAACAACAGAGACTCCATGAGGAAACAGATTTTCACACCCCCATTTGTCCCCCAAATATGTGTCTACCATCTGCTATATGCCCCAGACCCTAAATGTCCTTCGATTTTGGAGGTGACAAATTGATCAATCTGATCGAAACACCGCAGTTTATTTCCAGAATAAGAGAAATGACAATGGGCTGTCAATAAAAAGGTACCACTCATACTAGAGTCGACTTGGCCACAAGCAGATGGCTAAGACAAATACCCAGATGTTCACCGATGCACCTTCACACATCGTATCTTCACTGAAATCATTGTGGGAAAAAATAGTAACATGGGAAGAGCATTTACTTGAATAAATGGTCTGTTGGGAGCTGTCCTGGTGAATGACCCAAGCCCTGAACTTGAGTGTGACCCTTACTAGAACAGCCTCTATTCGCTTGTCAGTGTTGTGCTCTGGAATTTCCTCTTGATGGCTCCTGAGCTGTAGGGACTTTACCAATATTTTCAGAAATGGAAGAGTAACAGTAAGATCTTAGAGGCACCTTTTGTGAACAAAAGTTTAGCCAGAATGTGAAGGGTGCTGGAAACAGAAGGAAACTCACAGCTGCCAAGCTAGGACCTTAAACAGTTCTCCAGGGCTTCAGCCTACTGTAAGGTCCCAGCAATGAGTTGGGCTTTTAATACTTTATTCCTAGTTTTTATGCATGAATGTAGTACTTGAAGTCCACCAGTCACTCCTCAAGTGCCCTCACAGGTGGATTCCTGTAGCAATGACATCATCAGTTTTGTATGGCAATGTTACTGGGGACGTACCTGTGCCTTTGAAGGCTTTTTCAAAAAGTGGCAGATTGCCTCTTCCGCTGAAGACTTCTCCATTATCAATTAGGGCTTCTTTCACAATATCATAACCATACAGCACCACAGCCTTTTGGGGGCCTAAACGTATTGTGAAGATAGGACCATACTTTTTGCTGAGCTGTAGGAAGAAAGAACATAAGGAACAACACATATGGATGTTATTAATGTAAAAAGCAATTTGCAGGCTTCACATGACTGTTCTTTTCTTTGGTTGTCTTTTTTTTTTCCTCAGGAAATATTTACAGACTGCGCATCACAGTGACAGACAAAAGGTCTCTTCTCTTTCTCACCAATGCCTAGAGCAGTGTAATTGCATCCTTCTGAGATGCACACAGCGTCACTCATACTGTAGAAGTTTGGAGTATGCTTTGGTTCAACACAACCTCACCTCAGTCACTGCTATGGATGTGTGAGATGAGGGCTGGTAAACACATTGACTCAAGCATATTTAATCTATAAGGGTTAACTGCCAGTCACAGACCTCTGAGCCCCCCGCATGTACTATGGTTTGAGGAACTGTTCTGCTGTTATTACTTTCCCACACGGGGCAGATAAGCAAAGGCTGAAGAGAAGAAAGAGATGGAGGTAGCTGACAGTGACGCTGCAAAATCTACTGTTGCACGACCTAGTGATCAGAATAGCTGTGTTACTGCCTGACATCTCACAACTGGGAAAAGACTACACGGCCACAGTGTTTCATACTACTGTTAAATCTTGTGCATTCGCTCGGACTATATGTGTACCTAGAGCTTGTGTCTGGAAACCAAGTAATTCCTCAGCCCTTTCCTATCTGTTTACAAACATCCCCTCACAGTGCCCTCAGGAACAGGCTCCACAGCCAAACTCGCTCCACCTATT
>NW_018363487.1:0-1771 GCF_002078875.1 Numida meleagris
GTCACCCACTGCTGTCGCCCATTGGTGTCACCTGTTGGTGTCACCCATTGCTGTCACCCATTGTCACCCCTTGGTGTCACCCCTTGGTGTCACCCACTGCTGTCACCCATTGCTGTCACCCAGCACTGTCACCCATTGTCACCCCTTGGTGTCACCCGTTGGTGTCACCCGTTGGTGTCACCCACTGCTGTCACCCACTGCTGTCACCCAGCACTGTCACCCATTGTCACCCATTGGTGTCACCCACTGCTGTCACCCCTTGGTGTCACCCCTTGGTGTCACCCATTGCTGTCACCCATTGCTGTCACCCATTGTCACCCCTTGGTGTCACCCATTGGTGTCACCCATTGTCACCCGTTGGTGTCACCCGTTGGTGTCACCCGGCGTCGCGGTGACATCGCTGTCCCCATTCCCCCCCCCAGAAGCTGAAGCGGCGGCGCCCGCCCTCCTCCCCCCCCCCAGACGCGGGGTCCGCTCCTCGTCACGGTAAGTGCTAATTAGTGCCGTCACTAATTGCTACCCTCCCTAATTGGTACCCTCACTAGTTGTCATAGTGCCTCTTCATTGTCACCGTCACTAATTGTCACCGTGCCCCTTAATTGTCACCGTGTCCCCTCCTTGTCACCGTCACTGCTCGTTGTCACCGTCACTAATTGGCACTGTGTCTCTTAATTGGCACTGCAACTAATTGTCACCATGTCTCCTAATTGTCACCATGTCCCCTCTGATTGGCACTGTGTCCCTTAATTGTCACTGTGTCCCCTCATTGTCACCGTTGCTGCTCATTGTCACTGTCACTAATTGGCACTGTCACTGATTGGCACTGTCACTAATTGGCACCGTGTCCCTTAATTGTCACTGTGTCCCTTAATTGTCACCCTGTCTCTTAATTGTCACCGTGTCCACTCATTGTCGCCGTCACTAATTGTCAGCGTCACTAATTGGCACCCTGTCTCCTAATTGGCACCGTGTCCAATCATTGTCACCCTAATTGTCACCATGTCTCCTAATTGTCACCATGTCTCCTAATTGTCACTGTGTCCCCTCGTTGTCACCATAACTGCTAATTGTCACCGTCACTAATTGGCACTGCAGCTGCTAATTGTCACCGTCACTAATTGGCACCGTGTCTCTTAATTGTCACTGCAACTAATTGTCACCATGTCTCCTAATTGTCACCGTGTCCCCTCGTTGTCACCATCACTGCTAATTGTCACTGTCTCTCATCGTCACCGTAACTAATTGTCACCATGTCTCTTAATTATCACCGTAACTGCTAATTGTCACCGTCACTAATTGTCACCGTGTCTCCTCATTGTCACCATGTCCCCTCGTTGTCACCGTAACTGCTAATTGTCACTGTAACTCCTCATTGTCACCATGTCCCCTCGTTGTCACCGTGTGCACTCATTGTCACCGTCACCGTCGCTAATTGGCACCGTCGCTAATTGTCAGCATGTCTCTTAATTGTCACCGCGTCCCCTCGTTGTCACCGCGTCTCTGATTGTCCCCCCCTCTCTGTCCCCAGCCCCCTTGGAGGACTCCGCCAACACCGGCCCTCCCCAGCTGTCCCTGCTCCAGCTGCGCCGCCGCCAGGTGGGTTGGCCCCACTGGAGGACCAACGTTGCCCCACTGGAGGACCAACGTTGCCCCACTGGAGGACCAACGTTGCCCCACTGGAGGACCAATGTGTCCCCCCTGGAGGACCAACGTGGCCCCCCTGGAGGACCAACGTGGCCCCCCTGGAGGACCAATGTGTCCCCCCTGGAGG
>NW_018363488.1:0-1769 GCF_002078875.1 Numida meleagris
GGAAGGTCCTAAAAGGAAGGTCCTAAAAGGAAGGTCCTAAAAGGAAGGTCCTAAAAGGAAGGTCCTAAAAGGAAGGTCCTAAAAGGAAGGTCCTAGAAACAATCACGGGGACAAACAAAGGAACACTGCATTTAACGAGACTCAGGACACTGGGAGCCAATTCAAGAGTCTAAAATGCACAGTGGGTTCCAGATGCAGCACTGAGGTATCACTGCTGCTGCTCCTGATGCGGTTTGAACCATCACTCCCTGCCCTGAGAGAAGCACAAGCAACACAACCAGGATGCGGGCAGGGGCCAGAGCCAGGCTGCAGACACAGGCACACGGGAGCGCTCTGCTGTACAGCCAGGAGCAGCAGCAGCACGAGCTGCTGTGTGCTGTACGCCGGAACGCTGAGGCCCTGGGAAGGCAAAACTGAAGAACAGGTATTGGTAACGGGTATTCAAGACTTACCTGACAGGTTACTTGCGAAGTTTCTTGATGAAGCTGACCTCATCCCGGTTTCTGATGCCGTACCTGAACAGAGAGCCGTGCTGTTACACGCCAGTTCTCTAACCACAAACCGAAATCCTACAGCTCCTGTTCCCGCTGAGCCATAACGCTCCAGACCAGCTCCTCCCGCTGCTCTGCACGAAGGCCGCCCCACGCAGCGCTGCTGCCGTGCACTAGCGCCCTGTGCCTTCGGAACGGACACGGGGATGCGCGTCCCCGTCCCGTGCAAACCAGCTGCGCTCCCGGTTCCCGGCCCCGTGTGCTCCATGGGCACATCCCCGCGCCTCCGCGCTCCGCTCCCGTCCCATCAGGGTGGGAACGGACAGGGCGCAGCACGGAGCCCTGAGGCTTTCCTCACTCTCTCAGCTTCTTCCTGTCGTCCGTCAGCTTCTCCCCGCCGTAGGTGAGGTGGTAGGTCCTCCAGATGTACTTCCTGCGGGAAAACGCGGGTGGGAGCGGCGGGGCAGGGCCCGGGCCCGTTGCGGTGCAGGCGCGGTGCCGCTCACCAGCTGAGGTGCTGCACGCCGCCTCGCCGCGCCTGCCGGAGCTGCACGTGCCGCCGCAGCGCCTTCTTCAGGTCCAGCACCGACGCGTTCTGCACCACCACCACGGCTGCGGGGAGAGCCCGCTCAGCAGCCGCCGCGGCCCCGCTCCCCGCTCCGTCCCGCCCCGCCGCGCTCACGCATGCTCTCGCCGTCCGCCTTGCAGACGCGCACCGTCATGGCCTGCCCGTACTCCAGCGCCACCTGCGAGCCGATCTCCTCCGGCGTCACCTGCGGGCGGCACCGCGGGGCTGAGCCGCGCCGAGCGGACCCCGGCCCCTCTCCCGCCCCCGCCCCCGTCCCCACCTGCGGCGGCAGGTCGCAGAGCAGCGGGTCCTGCACGAGCCGCGCCAGCGCCGCCTGGAACAGCTCGAGCACGTCGGCGTGCGCCAGCTCCTCCTCGGCCTCCGCCATCGCCGCCGGAAGGGGCGGCCCCGCCGCGCGGATCCGGCGATGCTGCTGTTCTGCCCGGCGTGCGGCAACGTGCTGGTGGCCGAGGAGGGGCCGCGCTGTCACCGCTTCGCCTGCACCACCTGCCCCTACGTGCGGAACGTCACGCGGAAGGTGCGCGGCCGCGGCGGGTGAGGGGCGGGGGGAGGGGGAGCGCGGGTCTGAGCGCTGTGCCCGCAGGTGACGAGCAGGAAGTACCCGCGGCTGAAGGAGGTGGACGATGTGCTGGGCGGGGCGGCGGCCTGGGAGAACGTGGACTCCACCGCAGGTAGGGACGGGGCGGGGC
>NW_018363489.1:0-1748 GCF_002078875.1 Numida meleagris
ACTTGTGACTGAATTGAAAATTGAAAACTGAATTGCCAGCTACCATACATTTTGAGAAAAATCAATCCATACCAGTTAATCTGGTGTTCTGTCATGAGATACCCCATGGGAGATCTCACTCTGATGTTTTCAGGACAGAAGAGTTTTCCACTAATAAGAAACTAAGAACCAACACAACCAAGCAACACAAGAAGCCATAAACTATGCATTTGTGCTTTAATGCAAATAAGACCATGAAATGAAATCATTTCAAATGCAAGAATAAATTTGGAGATGTTTAACTAGCCAGAACTTTGACAAGATCACAAGAAATCACAACTTTGCAAGGATTTCTGACTTTTCCAGCAGATATATTTGATACCTAAACTAGAATGAATTGCTTCTATTCCATGTACAGAGTTAAAGAAAACCACAGAATTGCAGAAATTGGAAGAGAAAAGACCTCAAGAGATCAAGTCCAACCCCTTGCTAAAGCAGGTACCCTACAGTAGGTTGCACAGATAGGTCTTGAATATTTCCACAGAAGGAGACCCCACAACCTCTCTTGGCAACCTGTTCAGTGCTCCGTCACCCTTATTGTAAACAAGTTCTTCCACATGTTAGCATGGAACTTCCTATGTTCAAGTTTTAGGCCATCGCTACGCACCACCAAGAAGAGCCTGGCCTCATTAATTTGCCCTCCACCTCCCTATCGATATTTATAAACATTAATCAGATTCCCTCTCAGTCTTCTCCTCCCCAGGCTGAACAGACCCAGGTTGCTCAGTCTTCTCTCATACAAGAGATGCTCCAGGCCCTTGATCATCTTTGTTGCCCTCCACAAGACTCCTTCTAGGAGATCATCTTTTTTGAACTGGGGAGCCTAGTACTGGAAACAGTAGTCTAAATGGGGCTTCACCAGGGCAGAGTAGAGGGGGAGGATCACCTCCCTCGACCTGCTGGCCTTTTTAATGCACCCCAGGATACCACTGACCCTCTTGCCCACCAGGGCATGCTGCTGGCTCATGACCAACCTGTTGTCCACCAGGACACCCAGGTCCTTCTCCGCAGAGCTCATCTCCAGCAGGTCAGCCCCTAACCTGTACTAATGTGTGTGGTTACTGAAAACTGTTTCTGACTCTCAGTTTTCCCACCTGTACACTGGGAACAATATTTTCCTGTCAGGCTGTGGGACTTTGAAGCATGACTCGTATTTGGTACAGTGCTCCAACATCCCCGCAAGATTAATTAGTAAAAGAGAATGCAAAGTACAATCAATATCTTATGATTACAGAACAAACTATATGATTCCAAAAACTTACAGTGAATTTTGCCCTTTCCTCCATCACCTCATAACCCAGTATAGTAGGTGTGGATGGCCGATCTTCCCAGCTCCTGGAATCTGTATTCTGCTCTATTTCTTCTACGGGCTGAGTACAGTACTCTATTGATGTATCCAGACCTGTAAACTTAGTCCTAACAAGTGGACTGCTACAAGCAGATGATGTAGAACCAGTCTGGTCAGGCATGCTCATCTTTTTAAAACTACCAACTGTAGAGTCCTCTGGCTGTCCTTTTGAGGAACTGGAACTTGTTGAGATGCTTCCAAAAGAAGAACGTCTTTGGTTTCTGTTTGTAAAGCTGGATGATGAACTTCCAACAGGAATAGGAACAGGAACGTATGGTGTTGCCATCCTTCATGGAAAAAAAACCTGTTTCCAGTCCAAGCGTTTAAGGTTCATTCAGTGCATAGTCCATGATTTCTCTTC
>NW_018363490.1:0-2122 GCF_002078875.1 Numida meleagris
CGGTCAGTGGGGCGGCTATGGGGCAGAGGCCGGTCAGTGGGGCGGCTATGGGGCACAGTGGGCTCTATGGGGCACAGTGGGCTCTATGGGGCACAGTGAGCTCTATGGGTCTCTATGAGGCACAGTGCACTCTATGGGTCTCTATGGGGCACAGCGGGCTCTATGGGGCACAGTGGGCTCTATGGGGCTCTATGGGTCTCTATGGAGCACAGTGAGCTCTATGGGGCGCAGTGGGGCTCTATGGGGCTCTATGGGTCTCTATGGGGCACAGTAGGCTCTATGGGTCTCTATGGGGCACAGCGGGCTCTATGGGGCACAGCAGGCTCTGTGGGGCACAGCGGGCTCTATGGGGCGCAGTGGGGCTCTATGGGTCTCTATGGGGCACAGCGGGCTCTATGGGGCGCAGCAGGCTCTATGGGTCTCTATGGGGCTCTATGGGGCTCTATGGGTCTCTATGGGGCACAGTGGACTCTATGGGGCACTATGGGTCTCTATGGGGCTCTATGGGTCTCTGTGAGGCACAGCGGGCTCTATGGGGCACAGTGCACTCTATGGGTCTCTATGGGGCACTATGGGTCTCTATGGGGCATAGCAGGCTCTATGGGTCTCTATGGGGCACAGTGCACACTATGGGTCTCTATGGGGCATTATGGGTCTCTATGGGGCACAGTGGACTCTATGGGGCACTATGGGTCTCTATGGGGCACAGTGGACTCTATGGGGCACTATGGGTCTCTAGGGGGCACTATGGGTCTCTATGGGTTTCTATGGGTCTCTGTGGGGCACAGCGGGCTCTATGGGGCACAGTGCACTCTATGGGTCTCTATGGGACACAGCGGGCTCTATGGGGCACAGTGCACTCTATGGGTCTCTATGGGGCACTATGGGTCTCTATGGGGCATAGCAGGCTCTATGGGGCTCTATGGGGCACTATGGGTCTCTATGGGGCATTATGGGTCTCTGTGGGGCACAGTGGACTCTATGGGGCACTATGGGTCTCTATGGGGCACAGTGCACACTATGGGTCTCTATGGGGCATTATGGGTCTCTATGGGGCACTATGGGTCTCTATGGGTCTCTATGGGTCGCTATGGGTCTCTATGGGTCACTGTGGGTCCCTATGGGTCTCTGTGGGTTGCTGTGGGTCTCTATGGGTCTCTGTGTCTCTATGGGTCTCTATGGGTCACTATGGGTCTCTCTAAGGGTCTCGCTATGGGTCGCTGTGGGTCTCTATGGGTCGCTGTGGGTCTCTATGGGCCTCTCTATGGTCTCTATGGGTCTCAATGGGTCTCTATGGGTCTCTCTATGGGTCGCTGTGGGTCACTATGGGTCTCTATGGGTCGCTGTGTGTTTCTATAGGTCTCTATGGTCTCTATGGGTGTCTATGGGTCTCTATTAGTCACTGTGTGTCTCTCTATGGGTCGCTGTGGGTCGCTGTGGGTCCCTATGGGTCACTGTGGGTGTCTATGGGTCGCTATGGGTCGCTGTGGTCTCTCTATGGGTGTCTATGGTTCTCTATGGGTTGCTGTGGGTCTCTCTATGGGTCGCTATGGGTCACTGTGGGTCTCTGTGGGTCTCTATGGGTCTCTATGGGTCTCTGTGGGTCTCTATGGGTCTCTATGGGTCGCTGTGGGTCTCTATGTGTCTCTGTGTGTCTCTGTGGGTTTCTCTATGGGTCGCCGTGGGTCACTATGGGTCTCTATGGGTCGCTATGGGTCCCTTATGGGTCCCTATGGGTCGCTATGGGTCCCTTATGGGTCGCTATGGGTCGCTATGGGTCTCTATGGGTCTCTATGGGTGTCTGTGGGTCTCTATGGGTCTCTATGGGTCTCTATGGGTCACTTATGGGTCACTATGGGTCTCTATGGGTCGCTATGGGTCTGTATGGGTCTCTATGGGTCGCTATGGGTCGCTATGGGTCTCTATGGGTCTCTATGGGTCACTATGGGTCACTATGGGTCGCTATGGGTCACTATGGGTCTCTATGGGTCTGTATGGGTCGCTATGTGTCCCTTATGGGTCGCTGAGGGTCGCTGTGGGTCACTATGGGTCACTATGGGTCTCTATGGGTCTGTATGGGTCGCTATGGGTCGCTATGGGTCTCTATGGGTCTCTATGGGTC
>NW_018363491.1:0-1767 GCF_002078875.1 Numida meleagris
AGATAAGTATTTAATGTACTATGTAAAGTGTTGAGATAACTGGCAAATGATAGAGGAAATGTTGAAAATAACATGCTACTACAACACTGTTTCATCAGCTTTTTATTTCAACACTTTACATTCAAAGTGTGAAGATGATAGGGTTTATCAAGGGCATTTATATTTGAGTAATGTTAGCATGCAGCATTGTGATATAAAACATCCACATGGCTTGAGGTTACAATATCCTGAATTTACAGTGCACATTTAGGAAGAAAAAAATAAGTTGCAATATCCTGTTTACTTAAATGATTGTTTTTTACCAAGGATGCACTGTGAACATTCATAGAGTTGGCCAGTAACCAGAATTTCTTGCTTTTCTTAATTCACAGAAAGGAGAGTTGGCAACTGCTAAATAAGAGGCTATTTAATCCAGTGAAAAGCTGGAAGAGGAATTAAAGCCAGTGATTCAAAGTAAAAAAAGGTGAATAAAGTACTTTCCACAAACTATTTAGTCAATGTTAAGCTTTTCTTGTGATCATTCATTAATAAAATTTGTATTGCAATATTATCAGGCAAGAATATGGGGTTAATCATCTCATTCACCAAGAGTGAGGAAAAAGATTCAAACAATTAGCCAAATAAAATTGAGTTTTAGTATTTCACTTAACAAGTTTGTCATTATTTCTATTCATTTAAAAACATCAGAGGAACATGGTTCATGGACAATGAACTACCTGTGTTTGCTATTCCACTATTAGTCCTGTGTACAGAGCCATCTGTATCATCTATTATTATTGCAATTGCCCCATACCCATACTACCTTGTAATGCATTACAAGATGCAATGACCTGTAATGGGAATCTCTACTGTTACTGCAAAAGCTTTTTCTTGTTCACAGGGAGGTTTCTTCAGAAAGTTTAGTTAAAAGTGAATTGTTCCACCCAGCACAATTAGAATCCTCAGTACCCAATAAGGAGAAATGTTGATTGCACCTTTGAAATGGTGTAGGAAGACAGAGGGTATTGAACAGGTGGCCTGAGGAAGTACAGAACTTAGCACAGTGAGTTTTCTCTGGGACAGTCTTTATCCCACTAAGAAAACAAATAAATGAAAGCTGATTTTTCTGAAGGTTAGTGTTTAAGGTACTAATGCTAGTAATTTGTTTTGCATAGCTGAACCAATTTGTGAACTTGCCAAATATTTAATCTATCTGCACCAATGCGCAATCTTCTAGAAGTCCTTTTTTACACTGCTGTGTTCCTTAGCACTGAAAAACAGTGAAGTATTCCAGATATCATATTTTCAGGTTGCATTATCAAAGCCACTATTAACAATTTTGTACAACTCAACCACCTTCCTGCAAGTTATTGATATAAACACGTAACACAAATGAACTTATCTACATGGGGTCATTCAAGTTCTCGCAGTGCCATGTAGATATTACATTCTACTGAGTTCTTTATAACATCTGTCAACAAAAACAAAGCCTTACAAGTTACTATGAGCAGTGGGAGCTCAGAAATATATCCACGTTGAAATAAAAAGGAAAGTAGTTCAGAATATTATTATTTTCAGAATATGTGAAATTCATAAGCTGTAGAGTAAAAATAGATTAAGAGTATGCACAGAAAGTATGATATTAAGTAAGAACTGCAGATGTCAAATAGAAACGGGACAGTTGAAACTGTCCCAGGTATAGGATGAATAGTCCCTGGGTGGTTGGTATCAGCAGTCCTCCAAGAGAACTTTCACTATGAAGTTGTTCATCAGGTAAATACCACTAAG
>NW_018363492.1:0-1766 GCF_002078875.1 Numida meleagris
GTTTACATTTCTGGGGTGACTGGGGGTTCCCAAGAGTTGACTGGGTTGGAGGCTGAAATAAGCCTCACTGGTAAAGACTGGCAAAAACATCCTATTGTAACTGGTCTAGGGGCTTCAAGTATACTCGGTATTGATTACCTCAGGAGGGGACATTTCAAGGATCCCAAAGGGTATCGATGGGCCTTTGGAATAGCTGCTGTAGACACAGACAACATTAAGCAGCTGTCAGTTTTGCCTGGCCTGTCAGAAGATCCCTCTGTGGTGGGGCTGCTAAAAGTAAAAGAGCAACAGGTACCGATTGCCACAAAAACGGTGCACAGACAGCAGTACCGCACCAACAGGGATTCCTTGCTCCCCATTCATAAGTTGATTCGTCAACTAGAGAGCCAGGGAGTGATCAGCAAAACTCACTCACCTTTTAACAGCCCCATATGGCCAGTGTGTAAAGCCAGTGGAGAATGGAGGCTGACGGTAGACTACCGCGGCCTGAATGAAGTTACACCCCCACTGAGTGCTGCTGTGCCGGACATGCTAGAACTCCAGTACGAACTGGAGTCCAAAGCAGCCAAGTGGTATGCCACCATTGACATTGCTAATGCCTTCTTTTCCATTCCGTTGGCCACAGAATGCAGACCACAGTTTGCTTTCACCTGGAGGGGCGTTCAGTATACCTGGAACCGTTTGCCCCAGGGGTGGAAACACAACCCAACTATTTGCCATGGGCTGATCCAAACTGCACTGGAACAGGGCGGTGCTCCTGAGCACCTACAGTACATTGATGACATTGTTGTGTGGGGCGATACAGCAAAGGAAGTTTTCAAGAAAGGAGAGCAAATAATCCAGATCCTCCTGCGAGCTGGCTTCGCTATTAAGCGAAGCAAAATGAAAGGACCTGCATAGGAAATCCAGTTCCTAGGTATTAAGTGGCAGGATGGACGTCGCCACATCCCAGCAGATGTGGTTGACAAAATCACTGCCATGTCTCCGCCCACTAATAAGAAAGAGACGCAATCTTTTCTGGGCGTAGTGGGCTTTTGGAGAATACACGTTCCAAACTATAGCCTCATTGTGAGCCCCCTTTATCAGGTGACACGGAAGAAGAATCATTTTTCGTGGGGCCCTGAGCAGCAGCAGGCTTTTGAGCAGATTAAACAGGAGATAGCCCGTGCCATGGCCCTGGGGCCAGTACAGATGGGAGAGGATGTAAAGAACATCCTCTACACTGCTGCTGGAGAGAAAGGTCCCACCTGGAGTCTGTGGCAAAGAGCCTCAGGAGAGACCTGAGGTCGACCCCTGGGATTCTGGAGCCGAGCCTACAAAGGGTCTGAGGAGCGCTACACTCCAACTGAGAAGGAGATCTTAGCCGCGTATGAGGGGGTTCGAGCTGCTTCTGAAGTAATTGGAACTGAAACGCAGCTCCTCCTAGCACCTCGACTGCCAGTGCTCAACTGGATGTTTAAGGGAAAGGTTCCCTCCACCCATCATGCTACTGATGCCACTTGGAGTAAGTGGGTTGCGTTGATTACGCAACGAGCCCAGATGGGGAACCTCAGTCGTCCAGGAATTTTAGAGGTGATCATGGACTGGCCTGAAGGGAAAAAGTTTGGAACATCACCAGCAGAGGAGGTATCACGTGCCAAAGAGGCCCCACCATACAGTGAATTACCAGAAAATGAAAAGAAATATGCCCTGTTCACAGATGGATCATGTCGTATTGTAGGGAAGCATCGCAGATGGAAAGCTGCTGTGTGGAGCCCTACACGACA
>NW_018363493.1:0-1707 GCF_002078875.1 Numida meleagris
TCCACCTGCCTGTCCACCCCTGTGGCAGCCAGTGTTGCCCACCATCCCCACTCCTCTGCTTTCCCTTTGTTAGCGCGGTTGAACCAATCAGCAGCGCGTTGTGGCGTCGATCTTTTTTTTTTTACCATTACAAAACAGCCGAGATTTGAGTGGGTGAAAAATGACAGATGAGCGGAAACAAATCCTCCAGAATCATAAAAAGACACCAAAGGGGGAAAAAAAAAAAAAAGACTTTTTGCTGTGATTGTGCAGCAAATCAATAAAGCAGCACTACAGGGCTGCGCTGGAGATAACAAGCAGATGATATCAGTTTTCACGGAACATATTGTTTGGCAGGCAGTGCTCTGAGAGGCTGTAACAGTGCATCATAAAGTTTAAGTTAGTGTTGTTGGCTCGGAGATTTGAATAAAACCCGCATGCTGACATCCTTGATGGTTATTATTTATTCAACAGCCCGAGATGTCAAACCTTGTTGTCTTCAGCTCGCTGTGCAAGAGGAGGTCATCGCTGCGTGGGGGATGGATCACGGTTTCACCGCGTGCTTCAGTTCATGGGCGTATCTTCTGCTGGGAAAGGGCTCCAGAGATGCTCAGACCTTTGGCAGGGGAAATCCCGACAGCAGCAACTGTGCCATTGGATGTGCACCCCCCCCAGGACCACGCATCTCCTCTGCTCCCTATTGCAGCCGATCGAGCTGCACAAGGATTAACGAAACGGGCTAATTACTGCAGGGCTCCGCAGCTCGCCCACAAATCACGCTGATGGACTCCGTGCCAATGACAGAGGAGAAATGAGTCCGCCGCGAGCAGCCGACCTTCCCTCCCCACCCCTCCATCACTCGGGACACCCGATCGATAGGAGAAATATTATTGGTGCTTAAAGTCAAACGGTTCCAGTCCACCCCTCCGAAATGCTATTATTTTTTCTCTACAGGACACTTCGTTAATAGGCCCGTTGCCAATCGCAGGCAGTTGCAGAGAGCTCACTCTTATGCTAATTGCAAAGCTAATTGTTCTTATTGCAGAACCCATTATACAGTATAGTTATATTGCAGTTAACGAGATGTTTGGATTAAATGGCTCACTAAAAGTCAATAAAAAGAAATTTGCTTGACTATTCCTTTAATTTTTCAGATGCAGTGTTAATACACTGTTAATTCTCCCTAAAGGCCCGGATTCATTAAACTGCTCAGAGCAGGACTAATACATAGATTGTGCAAAAGCACTACAGCAGAACACCACAGCAACAAACACGTGGTACTGTGGGATGCTCCACACCACTGATGTTGGAGCTCACAGCGCTGGGGACACACAATGGGGACACCACGAGGTCCCTGCTGTGCACTGCAGCCCAGCCCCAGAGCCAGCCCCAAAGGCAGCATGGGGTCACTGTGCTGCAGGGTGCCCAGTGCAGCCATTCTGCTGCCTCCTGCATCCCCCTGCATCCTCTTGTATCCTCCCGCATCCTCCCATATCCTCCTGCATCTTCCTGTATCCTTCTCCATCCTGCCTCCTGTATCCCGCTGCATCCCCTTGCATCCTCCTGCACCCTGCATCCTCCTGCATCCTCCTGCATCCTCCTGCATCCTCCTGCATCCCCCTGCATCCTCTGCCTCCTGCATCCTCCTGCATCCCCCTGCATCCTCTGCATCCTGCATCCTCCTGCCTCCTGTATCCCCCTGCATCCCCTTGCATCCTCCTGCACCCT
>NW_018363494.1:0-1705 GCF_002078875.1 Numida meleagris
GGTGACATTTAGGGGATATAGCACCGGGTGACACCGTTGGGTGGCACCACCGGGTGACAACTGGGTGACCCCTTAGGGTGACGCCACTGTGTGACAATTGGGTGACACCATCGGGTGAGAAGTGGGTGATGCCACTGGGTGACAACTGGGTGACCCCTTTGGGTGACACCACTGGGTGACACCATTGGGTGACACCATTGGGTGACACCACTGGGTGACAGTTGGGTGATGCCACCGGGTGACAACTGGGTGACCCCATAGGGTGGCCCCTTTGGGTGATGCCATTGGGTGGCAACTGGGTGACATCATTGGGTGACATCATTGGGTGACACCATTGGGTGACAACTGGGTGACAATGCTGGGTGACCCCATAGGATGACCTCACTAGGTGACAACAGGGTGACAATGGGGTGACACCTCCAGGTGACAGCTGGGTGACCACTGGTTGATGCCATCGAGTGACACCACCGGGTGACATCACTGGGTGACAATGGGGTGACATCACTGGGTGATGCCATTGGGTGACACCATTGGGTGACCCCTTTTGGGTGGCAACCAGGTGACATCATTGGGTGACACCATTGGGTGACACCACTGGGTGACAATGGGGTGACAGCACTGGGTGATGCCATTGGGTGACACCTCTGGGTGATGCCACTGGGTGACAACTGGGTGACATCGCTGGGTGACAAATGGGTGACACCACCGGGTGATGCCACTGGGCGACAACTGGGTGACACCACTGGGTGACGCCACTGGGTGACGCCATTGGGTGACACCATTGGGTGACACCACTAGGTGACAATGGGGTGACATCACAGGGTGATGTCATTGGGTGACACCATTGGGTGACACCGCTGGGTGACACCATTGGGTGACAACTGGGCGACACCACTGGGTGACGACGGGGTGACATTGCTGGGTGATGCCATTGGGTGACGCCATTGGGTGACACCACCGGGTGACACCCCCGTCCCTCCCAGTTCGTCCCAGTCCCTCCCAGTACACACCAGTATGGGCGGCGCTCGGCCGGGCTCAGGCGGTGCCAGAGCTGCGCCAGCTCCCGCGTGGCGGCGGTCGAGGCCGTGCCCGGGTGCGCGCTGCGGGGTCACCGCGTGTCCCCAATGTCCCCAATGTCCCCACGTCCCCAGTGTCCCCATATCCCCCCAGTGTCCCCATACCCCATGAGGTCCCCACCGTGTCCCCGTGTCCCCAGAGTCCCCATTTCCCACCATGTCCCCACACTGAATGATGTCCCCGGTGTCCCCGTGTCCCCATGATGTCCCCACATCCCCCGTGTCCCCGTGTCCCCAAAGTCCCCATACCCCATGATGTCCCCACGCTGTCCCCAAGATGTCCCCACACTGAACGATGTCCCCAATGTTCCCACAATCTGCCCAGTGCCCCCACATCCCCTCAGTGTCCCCATGTCCCCCAGTGTCCCCATATCCCCATGTCCCCATACCCCATGATGTCCCCAATGTCCCCACAGTGTCCCCATGTCCCCAAACCTCCCGATGTCCCCATGTCCCCGATGTCCCCATGATGTCCCCTATGTCCCCAATGTCCCCACAATGTGCCCAGTGCCCCCATACCCCATGATGTCCCCATACCCCATGATGTCCCCAGTGTCCCCACGATGTCCCCACATCCCCAATGTCCCCATCCCCTCAATGTCCCCATATCCCCATAATGTCCCCACAAT
>NW_018363495.1:0-1763 GCF_002078875.1 Numida meleagris
TAAACCAAACCCTAACTGATCCTACCCCTCTCTTTAACCCGGTACCTTTTTGTTCTAGACTCTAACCAAAACCCAAACTCAAACTCTAACTAATGTTTAACCTATCCCTACCACTAACTCTGTAATCCTGACCCTAACAGTAAGTGACCTTAGCCCAAAACTGAACCCTAACCCTAGGTTATGCTGAACCTAAATCCAACTGATCCAAATCTAAACCCTAAATCTTATTGCTTCTAACCCTATTCCTACCCCTAACGCTAAACCTAATTGATCCTAAAGCTGACCTAATCATAACTTTAAGCCTAATTGATCCTAATCCTAACCCTAACACTAAATCTTACCCAAACTGGTTCTAAACAATACCCAAAACCTAACTGTATCGCTAACTGATCCTAAACCTATCCCTAACCCTAAACCTACATTATCCCAACCCTAACCCTAATAGATCCTAAACCTAACCATAACCCTAAAGCTAACCCTAAGTTATACTAACCCTAACTCTAACTTTAATGCACAGCTTAGCCTGTGTCTGCGTCAACAGTGATGGGTACAAGTGATGGTGCCTTTGGACAGGCAGAGTTAATCAGTCGGGTATGCTCATTAATTCCTCAGCAATTGTTGACTCTTTGACCAGCATGGAGAAGCAGGTGGCCCAGTTGGGTTTTCCCAGTTCCAGAAATTTCTGAAGGAGGCTGCTGGATCGTTCCACGATACCATTAGCTTCAGGGTAACAAAGAGGGAGTATGGAAAACCCACGGAACGCCTTGTGTTCTGACCCATTCTTGTACGACCCCTGAGATGAAGTGGGAGCCATTGTCTGCTTGTCTGGACCTGGGTTTCAGAAGAATGCTAAACCATTTCTTCAGGGCTTAACAGTATTTTCCCCGGTTGCTCGAGGGAAAGGTTCAGGCAGCAGAAGGTCAGAGACTATTTCCACCGCTATTAGCACGTCCTGTTTTCCTTCAGATTTATGAAAATGGCCAATATGATCAATCTGTCATGTGTTCCATCGGTGCTTACCCTCCCTTAGATGGAGAGGGGTTTACTGTAAGGGGTGTTTGTCCAGGCGGATGCAGCATAGGTCACAAGCAGAAATACAAGTGTGACATTTCTGCCTAGTGACAGGCCAGCCTTGGGAAGCACTGGGGGCATTTCCACCATAAGCGCTTCAAAGATGACGTGATTCAGAGTCCCTTCTATTTCCACAGATAGTACATATTCATCAATTATGCAATTACGCAATTAACATAGACACGCCTATCTTGGGTAGTGACTTATGAGGTCTCCAGTTTTCTATTCCGCGGTCTCTTCTCCCGTCTAGCGTTCTTTTAGCATCATGACAGTCCAACCGACAGCCTTTGACTTCATCCAAGGATCTTCCTTGCTTGTCCTCTCGATGAACTTTCTCCACTGACTCATGCTCCATAGGAGAATGCCAATTATCAGTAATTGATAGGTACCAAAATGGTAACATTTGCTCACTCAGCACTCGGCCACTATTTCTGGACATCTGCTCATCCTTGGACAGAGATAAGTTTGGCCACCTGTGCTAATGCTATATACTGGGATGTAGAGGATAAGGAGCACACAGGGGAGTATCTTGGCCCAATCCCAGAGTGAGACAGTGCGGCCTTATGTGGAGGCCCTGGCATTCATTAATGTGTCTCCTTTTGCTGAGGGTCTCTTATCAAAACAGAACAGCCTTACAACATGCTTTCCAGTCTATAATGGTCCATGCGTGCTACTTGCAACATCTAAAAGCT
>NW_018363496.1:0-2552 GCF_002078875.1 Numida meleagris
GGGGGTCATGGTGCCCTATAGATTGGGGTCCTTTTGGGGGGTCATGGTGCCCTATAGATTGTTTGGGGTCCTTGTGAGGATCCTGGTGCCATATAGATTCCGTGGGGGTCCTATGGGGGGTCCTGCTCCCCTATAGATTGCCTGGAGGTGCTTTGTGGGGGCTCTGGTCCCCTATAGATTGTTTGGGGTCCCCATGGGGGTCCTGGTCCCCTATAGATGATCTGGAGGTGCGCTGTGGGCATTCTGGTGCCCTATAGATTATTTGGGGTCCCTACGGGGATCCAGGGGCCCTATAGATTGCTTGGGGTCGCTGTAGGGGTCCGGGTGCCCTATAGATTGGAGTCCGTGTGGGGGTCATGATGCCCTATAAATTGTATGGGAATCTTATAGGGTCTGGGGACGTTATAGATTGTTGGGGGTCTCAGTCGGGGTTCAGGCACCCTATAGATTGAAGCCATTGTGGGGGTCTTATGGATTGTCTGGGGCTGCATTGGGGTCCTGGTGCCCTATAGATTGTGTGCGGGTCCTATGGGGGGGTCCTGGTCCCCTATAGATGGTCTGGAGGTGCGCTGTGGGGCTTCTGGTGCCCTATAGATTATTTGGGGTCCCTATGGGGATCCAGGGGCCCTACGGATTGCTTGGGGTCGCTGTAGGGGTCTGGGTGCCCTATAGGTTGCGGTCCCTGTGAGAGTTTTGGTGTCATATATATTGTATGGGAATTGTATAGGATGTGAGGGTCCTATAGATTGTTTGGGGTCTCGGGGGGGGTTCAGGCACCCTATAGATCGGGGTCCTTGTGGGGGTCCTGTAGATTGTGTGGGGCCCCTTTGGGGTCCTGGTGCCCTATAGATTCCGTGGGGGTCCTATGGGGGGTCCTGGTGCCCTATAGATTGTCTGGAGGTGCTTTGTGGGGATTCTGGTGCCCTATAGATTGTTTGGGGTCCCCATGGGGGTCGTGGTGCCCTATAGATTGGGGTCCTTGTGGGGGTCATGGTGCCCTATAGATTGTACATAAATTCTGTAGGATCTGCGGGCCTTATAGATTGTTTGGGGTCTCTGTGGGAAGTCCAAGTGCCCTATAGATTGGAGGCATTGTGCGGCTCTTGGTGCCCTATAAATTATTTGGGGTCCCTGTGGGGCTCCAGGGGCCCTATAGATTGCTTGGGGTCGCTGTAGGGGTCCTGGTGCCCTATAGATTGTGGGGGGGTCCTGTGGGGGGTCCTGGTTCCCTATAGGTTGTTTGAGGTCTCTATCGGGGTCTTGGTTTATTTTAGCTTGTATGGAAAACCTATAGGGTCTGGAGGCTCTGTAGGTTGTTTGGGGTGCTTATGNATATGGGGTGTGGGGTGGGGTATGGAGTGAAGGATATGGGGTGTGGGGTATAGGGTATGGGGTGAAGGATATGGGGTGTGGGGTGAAGGATATGGAGTGTGGGGTATAGGGTATGGGGTATGGGGTGAAGGATATGGGGTGTGGGGTATAGGGTACGGGGTGAAGGATATGGGGTGTGGGGTGAAGGATATGGGGTATGAGGTATAGGATATGGGGTACGGGGTGTGGGGTGAAGGACATGGGGTACGGGATGTGGGGTGTGGGGTGCTGGGTATGGGATGGGGGATGTGGGGTGCTGGGAAGGGATATGGGGTTTGGGGTGTAGGTTATGGGGCATAGGATATGGGGTATGGGTGTGGGGTGTTGGGTATAAGATGTGGAGCATGGGATATAGGGTACGGAGTGGGGTGTGGGGTATAGGATATGGGGTGTGGGGTATGGGGTGTGGGGTATGGGATGTGGGGTGTGGGGTACAGGATATGGGGTGCTGGGTATGGGATGTGGGGTGTGGGGCATAGGTTATGGGGTATAGGATATGGGGTGCTGGGTATGGGATGTGGGGGGGGGGAGTGTGGGGTGCTGGGTAAGGGATATGGGATATGGGGTATAGGATATGGGGTGTGGGGTATGGGGTAGAGGATACAGGGTATGGGGTGTGGGGTATGGGGTGCTGGCTATGGGGCATGGGATGTGAGGTGTGGGGTGCTGGGTAAGGGATATGGGGTTTGGGGTATAGGATATGGGGTGTGGGATATAGGATATGGGGTGTGGGGCATAGCTTATGGGGTATAGGATATGGAGTATGGGTGTGGGGTGTGGGGTACAGGATATGGGGTATGGGGTGCTGGGTATGGGGTGTGGGGGTGGGGGGTGTGGAGTGCTGGGTAAGGGCTATGGGGTTTGGGGTATGGGCTATGGGGTATGGGATATAGGGTGTGGGGTATGGGGTATAGGATATGGGATGTGGGATATAGGGTGGGGAGTGTGGGGTATGGGGTATGGGATATGGGGTGTGGGGTATAGGGTAGGGAATGTGGGGTATGGGGTATGGGATATGGGGTGTGGGGTATAGGATATGGGGTGTGGGGTATAGGATATGGGGTGTGGGATTGGGGGTATGGGGTGTAGGGTGAAGGATGTGGGGTGTGGGGTGCTGGGTAAGGGATATGGGGTCTGGGGTATAGGTTATGGGGTATGGGTGTGGGGCATAGGATATGGGG
>NW_018363497.1:0-1700 GCF_002078875.1 Numida meleagris
TCTCCCTCTCCTTCTCCCTCCCTCTCTCTCTTTCTCTGTAGTCATGCTTAGGCTTCTGTACTGGAACCATCTGGACAGGGAAGGCAAAGCAGCAAGGCAGCCCTGGAGGCTCAGCTGCTAGCAAAATGCCAGAAGGCAGTCAGGGGTCCTGAGCAAACCCTCTGCAGGGTCTTCCCCACTGTGACACTGCCAGGTGTCACTGTTCAACAAACCAGTCCACTGGTGGGGTGCCTCCTGCCCCTGGGTGACAGGCAATTGCTGTCCCTTGGCCTCACTCTCCCTACGTTGCTGTCTAACACCTGCAAGGCACGCTCCAGCACAATATGGTAGTGCAAGGGCTTTTATTCAACTGTTAGATTATAGTGGATGATTTGGCAAATGAGACAGCCCTTGCCACGCCAATATGGGACAGGAGTTTCTGCTTTCACTTGACAGTCACAGCAGCAGTGGCATGGGCAGGTGCAGCCTGTTTCCTATGGCTTCTCTTCCTCCTCTTGGTCTTCTTTTTGGAGGGTGAGGCCATGCGCTGGCTTTGTGGGACAGCCCTGCCACGGTGCTTGGGCTTGCTTCCCAGAAGGTGTTTGAGTACAGAGCTGTTCTTCACAGCCATCTGCAAGTGGCATGGAGAGATGCACTGTTCGTTGCTCTTCTTTGAAATCCTCCCAGCCATGTCCATGGTTTTGTGCGTCACCCACTGCAGCACAGCAGCCAGGTAGACAGGGGCCCTGGCTCCAAAGCGCTCAGCAAACTGGCCTCTGCGCAGTTGCCTGTCTATACGGCTCACAGGGAAGAGCAGGCCAGCCCGGGAGGAGCGGGAGGAGCGACTCTTTTTGGCCTTCGCTTCCCAGCCCGTAGAGGGCTCCCCAGAGCACGTCGCCTCAGGCTCCCTTTTCTGCTCAGGCACAGTGCAGACCCCCTCTGTTCCTGACATGCTGCTTGCTCCCATAGGTCTCTCCATGCCGCGCAGGCTGATCTTCCTGTGCCCCTGCCTGCCTTTCCTGCCTGCTCTTGATGTATTTGCTGGCCCTTGCTGCTGTTTTCTGTCTCCTCCACCCCTACCAGCCTGGTGTAGATGTGTCTGTGGCAGGGTGGCTCCACGTGCTCTGGCAAGGACCTCTACCCTGGCCAAGCTTCTCTGAGGAAGGGCTTCTGCTCAAGCCTTCTCCTCCACAGGCTGAGACCCTTTGTTTACCAGCCCAGTGGGAACCAGGGCACCCCTTCTGTGGTGGGACCAATAGGAAGGGACTTGCTCTGTGACCTCACCTCCCTGCTTGTGACATCGTCCCTGCTGGCCCTGTCACTTGCAATGAGCTCAGGGATGGCCTCTGCATCCAGCCCCTCCCATTTTCCCATGTCAGAGGCTTTCCAAGGGTATGACTGTACAAGGCCAAGCCACAGTGCCGCTACTTAAGGAGAATCCTGACCTCTTCTCTTTCCCTGTTTTTTTTCTAATTACCTACTGTGTACTCTCACACAAATCAAGAGATTTAGGGATACTTTTGGAAGTGTTCATGGCAGCCTGATGAAATGCAGAGGCTGTTCCCGTCAAAGAAAGGTGGTAGCTGGAGTTGCTTTCCGTCCTTTCAGGTTACATATAGCAGAAGACTTCCAATATTCCTGGTTTTCTTAATGCCTAAGCCATAAGTAAAAAGCACTACAGGGGGACAGCAGAAAGGCAGTGCTGCTTCTCTGAAAAGAAA
>NW_018363498.1:0-1760 GCF_002078875.1 Numida meleagris
GGGAAGGTGGGCCCCTGTAAGGAGGGCGAGCCCCGCCTTCTCCGCACCCGAGTGGGAAATGGAGCTCGCCGGACCCCACGGCGCCCTGTAAGCAGGGTAGTGCCGTTTCCCTGCCCCTCTTCCCGCGGCCGCTCGGCGTTGTTGCCTGCTGGTGGCCTCCCATTGTGCCGGCCCTGTACTCGGGGTGCGTGTCCCGTCCTTTGTCCCTTGTCCACCTGAGAAGCCCCTTGGCACGTTGAGGTCTGTGGCCTCCGTGTAGCCCGCGGGCGGGTCAGAGGCTCTTGTCTGCTGCTCGTGGGTACGGGGTTTTTTTCCCCAGGCCTTGGCTGCGCCGCCTCCTCCTTCCCTTCTGGAAAGCCGTCTGTGTGTGTCTGTGTTCCCCTTCCTTCCCTTGCTTGTGTTTGTGTGAGTGACTGTGCGACTGAACTTTCCCTTTAGGCCTCCATGACTATGGCTGCAGCTTAGCTTTGGCTTCCCGGGGGGGAACGGAGGACTTGGTGGCTGCAGCAGGAGGGGTGTTCCCTCTCAGTCCCGCGAGTGGTGCGAGTGTCCTCTTGTCCTGCCCCTTTTTTCCTTAGGACAGAGCAGAGCCGTGTGGTAGCTGTGTGGCCGTGGCCGCCCTGTAGCCGGGGCTTGGGTCCGTGCCTGTGTGGCCGCCTGTCCTGCTGGCGTAGCGCCAGCGTGACGGCCCCGTACTCGGGGCGTGCGTCAGAAGCAAGCTGCGGAGCCCTCTGTCCCCGGAGCAGCCCGCCCCGCCTGTAACCAGGTTTGGGGAGGCTGCGTTGGTGCAGCCGGCTGCTTTAGCCAGCTGGTGGGAGCGACCCCTCCCTGGCCCGATAGAGGGTGCAGGTTGAGGTGCTGCAGGTTGAGGCTGGGGCGACCTCCCCGCTGTGTGGGTCGAGGTTGCTCCCTGGGCTCCTGAAGACGTGGTGATTGTGCTGCAGCCGGGCGGGCCAGCCCGTAGCTCGGGCGTTGGTTGGAGCCGCGTGCTCCGCGGGGCTTTTTGGACATGGTGTGGCGTGGGGTACCGTCCTGTAGGCAGGGCCGTGCGTGCCCCCTGTGCTTAGCGAGATGCGTTGTGAGGGACCCCCTGTACTCAGGCGGGTATCTGTGGCCCGGCCTTTCAGAGGCGCGGTGCCGAGAGACGTGGGGCTGGGCTTGCACCCTCCCCGGAATTGGGGCTCAGATGCCGGCGTCGGCCTTTGGCCGTGCCGCCCCGCTGCCTGGCTGCCGAGAGTCGTTCCTGCTGGCGAGGGGGAAACCGAGCTCTGTGGCTCCTGGGTGTGATCGCCCCGCCTGTAACCAGGGTCTGGGGGCGGGAGCCTTTGTGCTCTGCTGGCAGCCTGTGTGGGGTGCCCGCCCCGTTAGCGGGGTGTGGGTCCAGATGCCCCTGACTGGGGGAGAAGGAGCCTCCCCTTGGCCTTCCGGGACCAGGGCTGCCCTGTAAGTCAGGGCTTGGCCGCGCCCTGGGGTTCCAGGCCCTTTGCAGTGGAAGCAGCGACCGGGGGCCCTCTGTAAGCAGGGGTGTCGACCCTTTGGCCGCCGCTTTGCGTGCCCAGCCCCGTTTGCCCAGGCTGCCCGACTCTGCGGCCCGCTGCAGCGCCGTGTGGAACTCCGCAGCGCGTCCGTGTGGTAAGAGAAGCTGCTCAGAGTGCTGGTTCTTATTTTTGCTGGGACGAGTTGGGGGTGGGGGGTGCAAGGTCTTCTTCCTTGGCTGGGCGCTCGTGTGCGATCTCCCTCGGGACGCTGGGTTCCCTCGT
>NW_018363499.1:0-1703 GCF_002078875.1 Numida meleagris
TTGGGTCTTCCCATTGGGTTTGGCTTCCACTTTGGGTCCAATTTCTCAACTTTTGGGTCTTCCCATTGGGTTTGGCTTCCACTTTGGGTCCAATTCCTCAACTTTTGGGTCTTCCCATTGGGTTTGGCTTCCACTTTGGGTTTAATTCCTCAACTTTTGGGTCTTCCCCTTGAGTTTCACATCAACTTTGGGTCCAATTTCCCAACTTTTGGGTCTCCCCATTGCGTTTGGCTTCAACTTTGGGTTTAATTCCTCAACTTTCGGGTCTTCCCATTGGGTTTGGCTTCCACTTTGGCTCCAATTTCTCAACTTTTGGGTCCAATTCCTCAACTTTTGGGTCTCCCCATTGTGTTTGGCTTCCACTTTGGGTCCAATTTTTCATCTTTTGGGTCTTCCCATTGGGTTTGGGGTCAACGTTGGGGCCAATTCCTCAACTTTTGGGTCCAATTCCTCAACTTTTGGGTCCAGTTCCTGAACTTTTGGGTCTCCTCATGGGGTTTGGCTTCAGCTTTGGGTGTAGAATCTCAACTTTTGGGTCTCCCCATTGAGTTTGGGGTCAACTTTGGGTTTAATTCCTCAACTTTTGGGTCTCCCCATTGGGTTAGGGTTTCACTTTGACTCCAATTTCTCAACTTTTGGGTCCAATTTCTCAACTTTTGGGTCTTCCCATTGGGTTTGGCTTCCACTTTGGGTCCAATTTTTCATCTTTTGGGTCTTCCCCTTGAGTTTCACGTCAACTTTGGCTCCTATTCCTCAACTTTTGGGTCCAATTCCACAACTTTTGGGTCTCCCCGTTGGGTTTGGCTTCAACTTTGGGTCCAATTTCTCAACTTTTAGGTCTTCCCCTTGAGTTTCACATCAACTTTGGCTCCAATTTCCCAACTTTTGGGTCTTCCCATTGGGTTTGGCTTCCACTTTGGCTCCAATTTCTCAACTTTTGGGTCCAATTCCTCAACTTTTGGGTCTCCCCATGCGGTTTGGCTTCAACTTTGGCTCCAATTTCCCAACTTTTGGGTCTTCCCATTGGGTTTGGCTTCAACTTTGGGTCCAATTTCTCAACTTTTGGGTCTTCCCATTGGGTTTGGCTTCCACTTTGGGTTTAATTCCTCAACTTTTGGGTCTTCCCATTGGGTTTGGGGTCAACGTTGGGTCCAATTCCTCAACTTTTGGGTCCAATTCCTCAACTTTTGGGTCTCGTCATGGGGTTTGGCATCAACTTTGGCTCCAATTTCCCAACTTTTGGGTCTTCCAATTGGGTTTGGCTTCAACTTTGGGTCCAATTTCTCAACTTTTGGGTCCAATTTTTCAACTTTTGGGTCTCCCCATTGGGTTTGGGGTCAATTTTGGCTCCAGTTTCTCAACTTTTGGGTCTCCTCATTGGGTTTGGAATCAACTTTGGGTTTAATTCCTCAACTTTTGGGTCTCCCCATTGGGTTTGGGTTTCACTTTGACTCCAGTTTCTCAACGTTGGGTCCAATTTCTCAACTTTTGGGTCTTCCCATTGGGTTTGGGGTCAACTTTGGGTCCAATTCCTCAACCTTTGGGTCTCCCCATTGCGTTTGGCTTCAACTTTGGCTCCAATTTCCCAACTTTTGGGTCTTCCCATTGGGTTTGGCTTCCCCTTTGACTCCAATTTCTCAACTTTTGGGTCCAATTCCTCAACTTTTGGCCCCAATGTCTCAACTTTTGGGTCCAATTCCTCA
>NW_018363500.1:0-2524 GCF_002078875.1 Numida meleagris
CAGACATGGGGACATGTGGGGCTGGGAGGGGACGCGTGGGGACATGGGATGTGTGGGGACACGGGATGTGTGGGGACAGACATGGGGACACAGACGTGGGGACACGTGGGGACGTGGGGGGGACAGACATGGGGACATGTGGGGCTGGGAGGGGACGCGTGGGGACATGGGATGTGTGGGGACACGGGATGTGTGGGGACAGACATGGGGACACAGACATGGGGACACGTGGGGACATGTGGGGCTGGGAGGGGACACGTGGGGACACGTGGGGACACATGGGGACACAAATGGGGATGTGGGGGGACACGTGGGGCTGTGTGGGGACAGACATGGGGACACGTGAGGACAGACACGGGGACGCACAAGGGGACACGTGGGGACGTGTGGGGCACACACATGGGGACACGTGTGGGGCTGCGTGAGGACACGTGGGGCTGTGTGGGGACGTGGGACCTATGGGGACAGACGTGGGGACGTGTCACACGGCTCCGTGTCGGGGCACGCGCGCGTGGGTCCTGCACGCACACACACACACACACACACGTGGTCACACGCAATGACACGCATGTCCCTGACGCGCTGCTCCATGTCCAGGCACACACGTGGGTCTCACTTTCACACACACACGTGGGTCTCACTTACACACACGCGGTCACACGCAATGACACGCGTGTTCGCACCGCTCTCCCCCGTCTCAGGGCACACACACACACACACGCACGCGTGTTCACATGCAATGACACACGTGTCCCCGCCTCTCTCCCCCTGGTCAGGGCACACACACACACACACGCGTGTTCACACACCATGACACGCGTGTCCCCGCCTCTCTCCCCCATCTCAGGGCACACACACACACGCACGCGTGTTCACATGCCATGACACGCGTGTCCCCACTGCTCTCCCCCGTCTCAGGGCACACACGCACACACACGCTTGTTCACACGCCATGACACGCGTGTCCCTGACTCTTTCCCCCGTCTCAGGGCACACACATGGATCTCACACACACACACACGCGTGTTCACACGCCATGACACGCGTGTCCCCGCCGCTCTCCCCCGTCTCAGGGCACACACACACACACGTGGGTCTCACTTTCACACACACGTGTGTTCACACGCAATGACACGTGTGCCCCCGTCTCTCTCCCCCGTCTCAGGGCACACACACACACACACACACACACACACGCGTGTTCATACGCCATGACACGCGTGTCCCCGACTCTTTCCCCTGTCTCAGGGCGCACACACACACACACACACACACGTGTTCACACACAATGACACACGTGTCCCTGACGCACTGCTCGGTGTGTGGGCACACACATGGATCTCACACACACACACATGTGCGTGTTCACACGCCATGACACGCGTGTCCCCACCGCTCTCCCCCCANTGGGGCAGCTATGGGGCAGCTATGGGGCAGCTATGGGGCTGACCCCCACGTTGCAGGGCGGTGTCGGGCAGCTCGGAGCGGGGCTGGCAAGCGCTGAAGCTGCTGGCACTGCTCTTATGGGGCAGCTGTGGTGCACTTATGGGGCACTTATGGGGCAGGTGGCTCTGGGGCAGCTCTGGGGCAGCTCTGGGGTGGCTGTGGGGCAGCTATGGGGCTGACCCCCACGTTGCAGGGCAGTGTTGGGCAGCTCAGAGCGGGGCTGGCAGGCACTTAATCTGCTGGCGCTGCTCTTATGGGGCAGCTATGGGGCACTTACGGGGCACTTATGGGGCAGCTGTGGGGCAGGTGGTTATGGGGCTGACCCCCACGTTGCAGGGCGGTGTCGGGCAGCTCGGAGCGGGGCTGGCGGGCGCTGAGGCTGCTGGCGCTGCTGCTATGGGGCAGCTATGGGGCGCTTATGGGGCTCTTATGGGGCAGTTGGCTCTGGGGTGGCTATGGGGCAGCTATGGGGCAGCTGTGGGGCAGCTGTGGGGCAGCTATGGGGCTGACCCCCACGTTGCAGGGCAGTGTTGGGCAGCTCAGAGCGGGGCTGGCGGGCACTGAAGCTGCTGGCACTGCTCTTATGGGGCAGCTATGGGGCTCTTATGGGGCACTTATGGGGCAGGTGTGGGGCAGGTGGTTATGGGGCTGACCCCCACGTTGCAGGGCGGTGTCGGGCAGCTCGGAGCGGGGCTGGCGGGCGCTGAAGCTGCTGGTGCTGCTGTTATGGGGCAGCTATGGGGCGCTTATGGGGCAGTTATGGGGCAGTTGGCTATGGGGCGGCTATGGGGCGGCTATGGGGCAGCTATGGGGCAGCTATGGGGCAGCTATGGGGCTGACCCCCACGTTGCAGGGCGGTGTCGGGCAGCTCAGAGTGGGGCTGGCGGGCGCTGAAGCTGCTGGCGCTGCTCTTATGGGGCAGCTATGGGGCTCTTATGGGGCACTTATGGGGCAGGTGTGGGGCAGGTGGTTATGGGTCTGCCCCCCACGTTGCAGGGCGGTGTCGGGCAGCTCGGAGCGGGGCTGGCGGGCGCTGAAGCTGCTGGCGCTGCTGTACCTGGCGGCGCTGCTGGGCTGC
>NW_018363501.1:0-1622 GCF_002078875.1 Numida meleagris
TCCAGGTCCTTGCAGGAGGGGTCGGGGGCAGCGATCCTGACCCTTGCGACCCGACCGTCCCATGGTGCTGTGACCTTCAAGGACCCTGGAAGGACCCTCCCTTTAAGGCACAGTGCAACAGGCATATTTCCTGAGAGAGAACGAGGAGGAGAGCTGCATTGTTCCATGCTGGAACAACTGCAGCAGTGCTGGAAAGAGGCAGATTCCAGTAGACATCGATGGCACCGTAGAACAGCAGCATTGGCACGAGCTTGCTGGGGATGGGATCTGTCACTGTGGATATGTCCCATTCTTACAGAGGTTATTCTTGTTGGCTCTGCTGCAAACCCAGTATTTTTGTACGTGGCAGAGACCAGAGGTGATCCTGTCCCCGTTCAGGTACGCACACCGGCCTCCACCTCGTACCGGGAACCTGAGCACAAGAGGCAGGAGAATGGGAAAACCCAATCCCAAACACATCCCAAACAGACCCTGCAGCAGATCCCACCCAGACAGACGGACGCACAGACTGACCAGTTGGTGAAGGCGCTGCCATCGGCCCATGTCCAGCGCTCGTCCCCTTCTTCCTTGTGCAGCCCAATCCAACAGTTTGCCGAGCCCTGGTACCACAGCATGAATTCCTGTGAGCAAAGCCAGGTGTGACTGGAGCCTGTTGGTTGGAGCACTTTCCCCCACAGCTCAGGCCCCACCTGGCTGCAAGGCGCTGCCCTTGGAGCGCTGCAATGCTGTGTTGGGAATGGCATGGACAAAGACCTCCCCCTGGAGCTGCGCGGCTCAGGACAGCGCCGGGTGGGTGCAGGGAGGGGGGAGATGAGGACGTGACACTGTCCCTGCGCAGCCTGCTGCTTTCCACAAAGCCATCTCCTTGTGGCTTTGGCATGGGGAGAATTGGGGGCAGCGGGAGCAGTTGGTGCGGCCCCACCAGTGTGGGTTTCCCACCCCCGTGTTGGCACTGGAGCTCACGCCCCACTCTCACCATCTCCTCCATGGTGTCTATGGTGGCCAGGGAAGCTCCGAGGCGCTGGCAGTGCTCCCTGCTGCTGTTCCAGTCACTCTCTGTGTCCGAGAAACAATAGCATTTCCCTTGGGAACCAACCCAAGCATTAGGGCATACATCGGAATTTTCAGGGTGAGGTGAGCACGACTCACGATGCTGGAGCACTGACAGGGAGAGAACCGGGCAAATGAGAGGCAAAGAGCAGAAAAAGAAAAGTATTTTTGTTGAGAGTGTTTCCCTGCAGCAAATGTGGGGGCTGGGATGCACGGACATGGGGCGATGCCCTGGGAACGGTTGCAGAGGTTGGGAAGGTGGAGCAGAACGTGGTTTAGGGCAGCACGTGGGCGCCCCAGGAGCTGGGATGGGGGCTGTGCAGATCAGGGCGCTGGGAACCCCATTGTCCCCCGTCCTACACCCACAATGGGGATGCTGGGGGGCACTCACCTATCACAGGCACCAGCGTGATGATGACACCCACCAGCACTCCACTCACAAAGAACAACAGGGCGGTTTTCCATTTGCAGCCTGGTGGGGCAGAGAGCAGATGGGCTCAGGTTCTTTTCCCCCATTCAGCCCTTTCCTGCTGCGTACCAGCAGACAGTCAGAGATTCTATTCTCTTACCCC
>NW_018363501.1:4582-6250 GCF_002078875.1 Numida meleagris
GCGTCTGCAGCGCTCTGTATTCCAACAACGGGAGCGTCCGCTGCGGCACGGCCCCGCGGGGCCTCTCGGAGCACTGAGGACGCGGCCCCTCTGTTCCCGCTGTGCCCCCGTAATTTGTTAATTACCTCACGGGTCTCCGATGAACGCGTCCTATCGGGGGAAATACAACGATCCCATGAGCGGAACCCCCCGCTCGCCACACCCCCGCCGTGCCGCGGCCCGATTTCCCCCAGCTCCTGCTGCCCTCTCTCCGTGTGCATTCGCCGAGCCTAAGACACAATGGTAGGTCACTACAGGTAACCAGTAGAGGGGCCCTGGCCTCAGTCAGGGGAGGGCAAGGGATAATAGAGTTTATTGGACTGTGTGGATTCGATGGCCTGGCGCTTCAGACCCACAGAAATACGAGGCACTGGTGGACATTGGTGCGCAGTGCACTCTAATGCCCTCGAATCATGAAGGGACAGATTTGATTTGTATTTCTGGAGTGAGTGGGGGCTCTCAAGAATTGACTGTGCTGGAGGCAGAAATAAGCCTTACTGGTAAAGACTGGCAAAAACATCCTATTGGGACTGGCCCGGGGGCTCCGTGTATACTTGGTATTGATTACCTCAGAAGGGGGCATTTCAAGGATCCCAAGGGGTATCGATGGGCCTTTGGAAGAGCTGCCGCAGACACAGACAACATTAAGCAGCTGTCTGTTTTGCCTGGCCTGTCAGAAGATCTGACTACCTTTTTTGGTGTGTCCCTCTGAGGGGGAGGGGAGGAGGTGCAGTCCCCGGGGGTCTTTGCGTTAGAGGGGAGGGGGTGAAGCCGCGTGGGAGACTTGGGGTCTGTTCCTTCCAGGCCGGCGGAGAAAGCACGTGGTCCTCCTGCAGTTTGCTGTGTAAGATTTTCATCCTGTAAAGCCTGTATGATAATTGTACTAGGCTCATTTTGATATATTTAGTAAAATGAGTTGTTCGTCGTGAGATTGGTGTTGTTGTTTTAGTGTTAGATCCGTGTAGGAGTCCCCCTTTTCCCTTTGTTTTCCCAGGTTGCAGCTCCGCAGCTTCTGTGCCGCTTTTAGGTGGCGGAGCCGTCGGGGGGCCGGCCCCTAGTCGCCGTCAATTTATTTTTCTTCCCTTCCTTCTTTTGTGTTTTTTCTTCTTTGGGGCCTGTCCCCCTTGTCACGGCCGCAGACCCTTAGATAATACCGTGACAGCAGAGGGAGCCGGAAGTCGCTGCCTCGCTGGTTCAGCGGTAAAATTCTTGCCTCCCGCCTACGAGACCCGGGTTCAAATCCCGCCCGTACGGACTCCTGCCTACTGGCTGCTTGCGCCGTCCCCCCGGGGAGGGGGGGGCGGAGACGCGAGGGGCGGGGGCTGGGCTGAGGGCGGGGCCTACGCTGCATCGCCCAATGGGAGGGAGGGGTGAGGCGAGGGGCGGGGCCATGCGGCGCAGGGTAGAAACTGGCCCGCTGCGCCGGGCGGGCGAGCAGTCGGGGCGGCGCGGAGGTGTCCGGGAGGTGTCGCTGTGCGCTTGACGGTGGGTCGGGTATCGTTGTATCGCTTCATCGCGTATCGTTCGTCGTCGGTAGTTAGTTAGTTAATTGTGGATCGTCATCGTCGTCTCCCCGAGCCGCGCTGTGCTCTCCCCACCGCTGCCGACTCCACGCGGAGCAGCGCGGCC
>NW_018363502.1:0-1700 GCF_002078875.1 Numida meleagris
ATGTGCAAAGGGTGCAGGTTCTGCGTCTATGGGGCAGAGCCTTCATTCCTGCGTTGTGCTCCGCAGGCGGCAGCGGAGAATTGCGGTGCTCCTGGGCGGTGTAAGAACTGCACGGAGACCTGTGGCTCCTCATGAAGTCAGCTTGAAGCAGAAACTTGGATTTCCTGGAATGTCTCGGAACCCTCCTTGTCTGTCTGGTAACTGGTTGCCCATCCAGGTAAGGGTAATGTACACCCACCAACGTTGACCCTTTCCGTAGCGTGGCTCAACGTAGTGCTCCCTGAGCTTGTGACTGTGCTTGAGGGTACCCTGAAGGCTTCCTGTTTTTTTTTCCCCTGCTGTGTTCTCCTTGCCTCTGTCTCTTCCTAGGCTTTCCCTCGGTTGTAGTCCTTGTCCTTGGTTTGCCTTGACTTTCCGTGTGCTGCTCTCCTTGCCTCTGCCTTTCTCGAGTCTTCTCATCGCCCTCGCCCGGGCCTCCTTTGCCGCGTTCTCCTTGCTGTTCGCTCTCTGCGGAGCCATCTTTGCCACGTTCAGCTCAGTAGTCGATCTCGCCTGGGCCCTCCTTGCCGCGTTCCCTTCGGATTTGACGTTTGCCCTCTCCCGGTCCTTCCACGTGGCGTTCTTCATCCCGTTGCATGTGTGTTGGTTTTTCCTTGGGTGTTCTAATCGTCTTCGCTTTTGCCTTTCCCTTCCCTCGCTCTTCTCCATGCCTTGGCCTCACTGTTCCCTTGGGTTTTCTGCTTGCCTTTGCTTCACTGGGATTGGCAGAGAGGCAGCATTCATGGTGATCTGCACCTCAACCCTAAGCTTAATGGGAGCTCCAGAGGTAATTGTCGTAACCCACCCTGTAACTTGAAAGCTCACCTTTAACCCAATGCTCCAAATGTCTCTAATGCTCAGTGTAGGCATAAAAGCAGTGCCTGGAGTTGGCTGTCCAAGTCATCTTAACCCAAATTGTAATGTCAAAGCCATTGTTGAACTAACTGTCACTTTAATCCCATATCTAGCTTCAATTAGAACCCTCATGCTTCAAAATATCTTTGTTGTATCCTTAGGAAAATTACAGTAAGTAATTGTTCTCTTAATGAATGTTTCACCCCTGTTTAGGAATAGACAAACGCTGTCGTCATGGTTCCAGCCCCACGCTCTCCTAGTGCCGACTGCGCTGGCGACTCGGAGTGCAGCTCTGAAGATGCACCGAGACCCTGCAGATCCAGACCCTACTCGGACACCGTAGCGCTGCCGCCCCCTCCCCCGTCTCTCCCGTTTCTCTGGCCCCGTTTCCAATCTAGTTGTGCCGTTGCAGGACTGGACGGCTGAAAGAAGGTAGGCCCTCGGAGCGCCGCACGCCGGGACCGGCACGGAGCGGCTCTGGGACGGGTGCGCTCGAGCCCGTGGATCGTGCCCACAGCTGCACTCAGTGAGTTTGCGCAGCGCTGCTGAGCACGCAGGCTTCCCCGACCGTGCCCCGGTCGCCAAACTCCGTTGTGTGGTCGTCGTATCTCACAGCCCCAGGCACCTTGCTGCGGTGCTGCCGGGAAGTTCAACGTGTACAGCGTACGGACTGTGTGTTTATGGGGTGCAGAGCCTTCCTTCTTCGTATTGTGCTCTACAGGTGGCAGCGGAGAACTGCGGTGCTCCTGTTTGGTGCCGGAACTGCACGGAGATCTGTGGCTCTCCATGAAGTCAGCGTGAAACGG
>NW_018363503.1:0-1755 GCF_002078875.1 Numida meleagris
GACTAACTCGGGATGGCTTAAAGCAGGCTTGGGAATGCTGTCCCCTCTTGAAGGCTGGGACAGGATGAGACCCCTCTTAGGCCTCATTGAAGGGCTGACTGGCCCTGAGGAAGGATCTCTTTCTGGAGATCCCTCCTTGGTGGATGCTTTTCCCTGCGAGTCCAGAATCTTTGGATACGGCTGAGCGATCTACTTCTCTTCCTGTGTAGCTCCTTGCTATTGTGCCGGTCCTTCCACCTCTTTTGTAACACCTTTTCTCTTGTGTTGCTCCATCTGATCGCTACAGGGGGAGAGAGAGGTACCAGGCCTTTGGGGCCAGGTTGGGAGGGCTCCGGGGGCTGCAGGTTATCACTGAGATGTGAAATGTCTCGGCAGAGCTGGAAGTTCAGGAGCTGAGGTGATGTGAAGGGCTCCCATCACGCTGCCGAGTGTCCCTCCCCTCCTGGCTGTACTCTGAGGGCAGGTGGAGGCAGGAACAGGGGTCAGGAACAAGGGCAGAGTGCTTTCTTCCTTTTTCAGTCTTCCTGGAAAAAAAAAAATCTAAAGTCTTTAATGTATCTACAAAAAGAAAAAGAAAATAATATCAAACAAAATGAATTTTGTTGCCTTTTCAAGGATACAGTATAGTCTACTTCAGAAATACCCTTTTCTCCATGGTTATTCTTAAACCTCAGGGATTTTCTTGCTAGAATTGGTTCTAGCAATCATCTCTTTAAGGTTCTCTCTTAGTCTGTTAATTAACTATTTGAAATTTTTTCCTTACAAATTAAGTCAAAATCCTTTATTACTAAAGGAGATGATTGTGCTTTCTGCTGGTGGATTTGCCACAAGGTTTCTTACAAGGACTAACAATGGAATGAAATGTGCCCTGAAGAGGTGTAACTTGGAAGTAGGCAAGACATAAATGCAAATCACAGTAAGTCTCCGCTTTGTACTGGGGCCCCTGCATGGGAGCAGAATAGCATGAGGGCCCCACCGCCTTCTGCCTGTGAGCTGTGAACTATCCTGTCCCAAACTGTGGGGTTCCTCAGCAAAATGGTCCTTCCTCTGTAAAGCACCAGCTCCTTAAGTTACATTACTATGAGAAGTATCTCAGATTGAATTATTTAGAATTTTTTTTCTTTAGTGGTCAAGTAAAACATGGCAACAGAGGCAGCAAAGGGTAATCTCAGCAAAATGAGGGGACAAAAACATCTCTATTAAACCCAGACTTGATGGGAAAGGCCAGTGTGCATGTTTGGGGGCGTTCATCTCCTAGACTGCACCCAGAGAAGGCGAATGATTCTTAAGCTGCAGTCTCGGAACTCCAGTCAGTACACAAATGGAAGGATTTCTGTGCTGAAATGAATTTATATCTCTGCAGCTTCTGATCTTTTGGATTTTGTGTTCTAATACAGTGAAGCTTTTGGGCATGATTTACCATCACCATCGTTAACACTGTATGGAAAAAGTTGACGTTAGATCTTACCTCAAAGCTTTTAACAAAGCTTGTTTCCCTGGATTTTACTTGCCAGCGCTTTCCATTGTCTCCACCTCTTTGGTGCCTCTTTGAAATGTACTCCTAATCTGGAAAATGAGTGCGAGATGTATTCATCTGACTTGCTTGCTCCTGTACTGAATCTTATAATAAGTACTAATCTCTGTTGTGATAAAGCCGTACATCATTATGAGGAAATCCTTTCTTGTTTTCTTGCTTTTCATAGAATCATAGAATTGCTCAGGTTGGAAAAGACCTTCAAGATCATCAAGTCCAAC
>NW_018363504.1:0-1721 GCF_002078875.1 Numida meleagris
ACAATCCCTTCCCTCACGCGGCTGGCAATGCCACGCTCGATGCAGCCCAGGGCACGGTTGGCCTTCCTGGCTGCCTGGCCACACTGCTGACTCACGTTCCATTGGCTGCTGACCAGGACCCCCAATCCCTTTCAGTGGGACTGCTCTCCAGTGTCCCATCCCCCTGTCAATGTGCATGTCCAGGATTGCGCCTTCCCTGGTACAGATTCAGGCACTTGTTCTTGTTATACTTCATGCAGTTGGTGCTCACTCAGTTCTCTACCTTGTCCACATCTCTCTGCAAGGCCTCTCCACACTTGATGGAGTCAACAGCTCCACCCACTTTGGTATTGTCAGCAAACATGTTCAAAATATCTTCTAGTCCTGCATGCAAGCCATTAATAAAATAGTTAAAGAGAAGTGGCTCTAAAATGGAGCTCTGGAGCTCCTAAATTGAGGAACCCTGCTAGTGACCATCTACCAGCCGGATGGAACCCCATTTACAATAACCCACTGGGCCCAACGCATTGGCCAGCTGCCCACCCATCACATTATGTTGCCCAAAGAAGTTTCGTGTGGCCCACCCCTCGGTTCATTCAAGGCCAGGTTGGGTGGGATCCTGGGCAGCCTGATCTGGTGATTGGCAGCCCTGCCCATGGCTGGGGGTTGGAGCTACGTGATCTTTAAGTCCCCTCCATCCTAAGCCATTCTGTGATTCTGTAATGTTACACCTGCACTGCCTCAGCTGAACCACTGCCCTGTTCAGGTGAAATCAGCACCTCCCTGTACTTGTCTGTGTGTCTTTTTTCTTACGCGTCTTGAGCAGAGGTTTCCAGATTTGGCATTTGCTTCCCTAGTGGTCAAACTTCTTTTAGTAGGAAGAACCATGCTTCTGGAATCCAGTGGACGTGTTGACTAATTGAGCTGACTTTGAAATACGTTCTGCAGTGATGACCCTGCTGCCTTGCAGGAGCCGTCAGACCTGGAGCCCCATGGATATCTCCAGGGAGAACTGTGGGAAGAAGGAAATCACGCCCTCTGCTGCTGAGCTGGGCTGGACTCCTGGGACACTCAGAGCTCATACAAGCGTGCAGCGCTGCAGAGAGACAGCTCTGCCCAGGAGCAGCTCCTGTGATCCACCCAACAGGGCTGGGGGCATGATCTGCATCTGACAGAGGGAGAGGAGAGAAAGGAGAGATTACAGGCTGTGTGGAGTGTGAGCTCACTGGAGGACCATTGCTCATGGCCCTTGACATGGTAAGGCTTTTGCTGCAAGCAATGCAGCTATGTTTACTGCAGGGATCACTAAAGCTGGGACATCCCTTTGCAGATCAGGCTGTAGACACTCTGGCTTTTTTTTTTTTTTTTTTTTTTTTTTCAGTAGAAGGAAAAAAATATATCTCCATTACAGAAAAGAAATTTAAACTACTAAATTCTGCTGCTTTTTTTTTTTTTTTTTTTTTATTTTTAATTCATGGAAAAAGACCTGTTCCATGTGAGGGCTTCCCTGCTGCAACACCAGAGCACATCTCTGAGGGCTGCGTGTCCCAGGACAGCTGCAGGCTGTGCAGGGCTGTGTGCCAGGGCAGGGTCTCTGCCTGCTGCCAGGCTCAGCACTCAGCCTGCCCGAGGAGCTGCCCAGGGCGCTGTGGGCTGACATGTGGGGGTAGGAGCCCCCTGGCAGGGCAGGGGCCTTCTGCTGCCAGAGCTGCTGCCTGGGGCAAGGGGCTCACTGCTCCATA
>NW_018363505.1:0-1706 GCF_002078875.1 Numida meleagris
AAATAATATAATGTAATATAAAATGAATTTAAATAAGATAAAATAGAATAAAATTTATGGAATAATATAAAATAAAATAAAATATAAAATAAATTAAATATTATATCAAATAAAATAAAATAAGATAAAATAAAATAAATTAAAATAATATAAAATAATTTAAAGTAGAATGAAATAAAATAAAATAATGTAGCATGAAATAAGATGATTTAAAATAATATAAATAAAAATAAAATTATATGAAATAAAATATAAAATAAAGCAAAATAAAATATAAAATAAAATAAAATAAAATAAATTAATATAGTATAAAATAATATAAAATAGAACGAAATAAAATAAATAATATAATATAAAATAAAATGAATTAAAATATGATAAAATAAAATGAATTAAAATATGATAAAATAAAATAAAATATGATAAAATAAAATAAAATAAAATAAGATAAAATATGATAAAATATGATAAAATAAAATAAAATAAAATAAAATAAAATAAAATAAAATAAAATAAATTGCTATGCCCAGAAGTGTCCACACGGTGGTAGCAGAAACCGTGAAATAAAATACAAAAAAAAAATTAAAAATGAAAATATTAATTGTAATGACAAGAAGTGACCACAGGGTGGCAGCAGAGACAGTGAAATTAAAAAAAAAAATTAAAAAAAATTAATTAAAAAATACAAGGTGTAATGACAAGAAGTCGCCACCAGGTGGCAGCAGAGACCGCGAAATGAAATTAGTTGTAATTGCAACTTGTGGCCACCAGGTGGCAGCAGAGAACAAGGAATAAAATGAAGTGTAACTGCAAGAAGTGGCCACGAGGTGGCAGCAGAGACCGTGGAATAAAATTAAGTTAATTAACTTTAATTGGATATAGACAGCTCGGAGAGTCACTAATTAGATGATCGTAATTAAAACATACAACGTGAATATTGAATGGAATGAAGACCAAGTGTGGGGCTGGATGTGTGGGTCCGGATGTGTGGGGCTGGAGGACCTGGTTGTGGGGCTGGAGGACTTGGGTTTGGGGCTGGATGTGTGGGGCTGGAGGACCGAGTTGTGGGGCTGGAGGACTTGGGCGTGGGGCTGGATATGTAGGGCTGGAGGACTTGGGTGTGCGGCTCGATGTGTGGGGCTGGATGTGTGGGGCAGAATGGGGGCTGGATGTGCAGAGCTGGATGTGTGGGTCAGGAATGTGTGGGGCTGGATTGGTGGGGCAGCATGTGTGGGGCTGGACGTGTGGGGCGGGATGTGTGGGGCAGGATCTGTGGGTCCAGGAATGTGTGCAGCTGGATGCGTGGGGCGGGATATGTGGATCTGCATCTATGGGTCGGGATTTGTGGGGCAGGAATATGTGGGGCAGGAATGTATGGGGCGCAATGTGTCAGGCTGGATTTGTTGGGCTGGATGTGTGGGGCAGGAATGTGTGGTTCCAGATTTGTGAGGCTGCATGTCTGGGGCTGGATGAGTGGGGCTGGATGCGTGGGGCAGGATCTATGGGGCTGGATGCGTGGGGCAGGAATGTGTGGGGTTCGATGTGTGTCTCCAGGAATGTGTGGGTCCAGGAATGTGTGGGGCTGGATGTGTGGGGCAGGAATGTGTGGGGCCGGAGATGTGGGGCAGAAATGTGTCGGTCCGGATGTGTGGGGCGGGATGTGTGGTGCCGGATCTGTGGGGCCGGATGTGTGGGGCTGGAGGACT
>NW_018363506.1:0-1753 GCF_002078875.1 Numida meleagris
TGTTCAGCAGCCATTTGATGCCAGTTTGTTGGCATAGTCTGATAATATGCATAACCACTCCCGTCACAGAACAGGATGCAGATGTTTTGGTGGTATGATGGTGAGCACAGCTGCTGTCAAAGCAGGTAACATGGATTTGGTTCCTGACCAACATAAAAAATTTCTTCTGCCAGGCTCCCTTGCATCTCCTGCAGGTCATCCGTCCTTGCCTCCCTTCAACCATGCCACATGGCCAGGCTCCTGGCTTTAGCAAGGCTAGCCATGGTAAATGGAAGAGTTAAGGGATGCTTAGCAACCATAAAGACTTTTTTAAAGAAAGGTGAAGCACTCAGCAGGTGCCCAAAGAATTTTGGGTAACTGGTTCTTGGACTAACAAACCAACCTCCTGAGATGCCTTCCACTCAAGCTCCTTCCATGAAGTCACAAGTCTCAGAAGCAGCTGTGTTCTACTCTCCTCTGCAGCATGGGCTGCACATAAGCCCCTTCCCCACTGGCACTGGAACTCAATCATTTCTCAGCACTTGGCGTATCTTCTGTTATTTCTCCCTGGCTCCAGCCCCATTCCCATGCACTGACTCCTTGAGAGTGACACAGTCTTATCCCAGTGGTTCATGTGGCAGAGCCCCCACTGCCAGCATGCTGGACCTCAGACAGGATGGAAAGAATCACACTTGTTCCCTTAGAAATGGGCCACACAGCAGCACTGCAGGCCAAGTGTTTGTCTTTTCATTTCCTCTATGCTCTGGAGAGAAAATAAGGGATTCGGGGAAGAGTACGTTTATGCCTTAAGGCCCTTGGCAGCACGCTGGTATTGCAGAGCCATCACTTGCTGACAGTTTCTTGGATTTCTTCCACGAAGTATACGTGCTCCTCTGTGAGCTCTGCTCTGCAGCCTGTACACCTTGCATGCTTTAATTCTTGGGGAAAGAGCTCAGCTCAGGAAATGCTCTCACTCAGGTCAAGGGGGAGAAGGAAGGGCCGTTGAAGTGACCCTGTGGCTGAACCTTTGACACTTTTCGTTCTTAAACTCACATTCTGCATTATTTGACAGGTACTAATCAAATAACACAAATAGTGATAAGTACGCTCTTTGCTGGGTAAGCAGCTGGCTTGAGGGCCAGCCCCAGTGTGGTGGTGAATATGGTTAAATCCAGGTGGCGACCAGTCACAAGTGGTGCTCCCCAGGGGGCAGTGCTGGGGCCTGTCCTCTTCAGTATCTTTATTGATGACCTGGATGAGGGCATTGAGTGCAACCTCAGTAAGTTTGGAGATTACACCAAGTTGGCAGGAAATGTCGATCTGCCTGGGGGTAGCAAGGCCCTACAGAGGGATCTGGACAGGCTGGATCACTGGGCCAATGGGATCAGGTCCAACAAGACCAAGTGCCGGGTCCTGCACTTTGGCCACAACAACCCCAGGCAACGCTACAGGCTTGGGGCAGAGTGGCTGAAAGACTGTGTAGAGGAAACAGACCTGGAGGTACTGGTCAGTGCTCGGCTGAAGATGAGCCAGCAGTGTGCCCAAGTGGCCAAGAAGGCCAATGGCATCCTGGCTTGTATCAGAAATAGTGTTGCTAGCAGGAGCAGGGAAGTAATTGTCCCTCTGTACTCAGCACTGGTGAGGCCGCACCTCAAGTGCTGTGTTCAGTTTTGGGCCTCTCACTGCCAGAAGGACACTGAGGCCCTGGAGCATGTCCAGAGAAGAGCAAGGAAGCTGGTGAGAGGTCTGGAGCACAGGCCTTATGAGGAGCGGC
>NW_018363507.1:0-1752 GCF_002078875.1 Numida meleagris
AGGCCTTGTCCCTCTTCCAGCCCAGCCTCCCCCCTGCTGCTGCACTCACCGCTGGCCCGGGCCAAAGTGCAGGAGCACCGCCTGCTGAATGCACTGATACCCTCCCCGCACTGTGAGTTGTCTCCTGTGATGTCACAGGTGCCCCGGGCCCACCCTTTAGCCCCACACTGGTCCCGTTTCCCCTTGTCCTATCAGCAGAGACCCTGCTAAAGACCCTGTCCCCTTCTTTCTTACAGCCCCTTTTTAGAGACTCAAAGGCCGCTATCAGCCCCAGCTCTCTCAGCCTGTTCCCACAGGGAAGGTGAGATCCCTTGGATCATTTTTGTGGCCCTCCTCTGGACGTGCTCCAGCAGGTCCACGTCTCTCCTGTCCTGAGGCTGCGCATCTGGACGCAGTACTCCTGGCGAGGCCTCTCCAGCGTGGAGCTGAGGGGCAGGGTCACCTCCGTCGCCCTGCTGGCCACCCTTCTTTTGGTGCAGCCCAGGGTACGGCTGGCCGCCTGGGCTGCGAGGGCACTGTGTTTCTTTTCTGTTTTGTATCGGCGTTCTATGTTTTTAACATCATTGTTGAGATACTCATAGCTTTCTAAAGATAATACGAAAAAATTTGTCCACCTTCAATATCTTTTATGGGCGATGATGGGGAATTTTGAGGGGAGCACAATTTTTAATGTTGCAAACTGTCTGGATTGTTGCCAATAAAATATTTGGTGTAAGGATTATTATTTTTGTTTCTGGAATTCATGCGAGAAGGTCTGTGTTCAGGAAAAGTTAGAGCATCGGTAAGGTCACGGTATCCGTAATGCCCATTGGAAACATCTGTACAGCATTGTTAAGGTCTGATGTTGTGTACGAATTATAATAATCCTGTAAGGTTGCTAACTGAGAGTTGTGTCTTTGTTGCCTCCCTCCCTTGAGCTACAAAAGAGCTACACTGATGTTCTTTGAGAAACACAGAAATGAGTTGTAAACTGATCCTTACAGGAGAGGGGAGATGGAATTTGGCTTTAGTCTATCTTCACTTTGAGGGAATTTAAAAACTATTAATTGAATATTTCTGGCGAGTGATTAGCTCATTAAGGGCCTTGTCCATATAAAGTTCTGAGTCTTGCACTTCTTTTCAAGACGTTTCACGCAGAGCAGAACCTTTGGAATATGTGACCTACTGTGGTATGTTGTCAATCGAACCGTTTTATTTCTTTTCAAGTCTGATTAAGAGGGGCAGTTATCTGGAGGAGTCGTATTCACTCACACAGTGTATGCCTTTCTGTTCCCCCCCAACTTCCGTTGTTATGTTTGGTAAAAAATAATGGAACTTATTTTGAATGTGCGTGGGTTAACAATTTTTATATAGCATTACGTAGAGAAGTAGCTGAGAGAAGCTAAGTAGCAGCCACTCCTAGAAGAGGTTGTGTCTTTTATGACGTCAGAATTCAAATCCTTTTGAGTTATGATTTTAGCTGATTCTCTCAGAACGTAGCAACAACCTCTTTCTTATAAAGTCTACATGGATTTTCTTCTGTTCACTTGGCACTTTCAGATATGAGAGACAGAGTCTTCACTGTGGTCTTCGGGAAGTTCAGTCTCCAAGGAAGAGACATCCTGTACCGATACGTAGCAGTACCGCTCCGAGTCAGGACTACTTAGCACCAATCCTGACTTAGCATTTGGCAAATACAGTTAGGGCTGTGAAAACCTTGCAGAATGTGAATTTTTACCTAGGCGTGTTTATGGACTGTCTGTGATTTCTTAT
>NW_018363508.1:0-1752 GCF_002078875.1 Numida meleagris
AAAAACATTTTAATAAATCATGGCCAAAGGGAGGGGGGAAGAGGGCAGGACAGACAAGGCGTAGGTATGTTAACATTCATTAAGAACTGGCATCCTACTGGCTCTCCCACTTTCCTAGGTAGTAAAGCAAGGTCACAGAGTGTTGGAGAAAAAGTAAAAGCAGTGATATAGAAATTGTGGACATTATGGGCAAGGAATAATATTATTAGGAATCAATCTGAACAATGACAAGGGCTGCATATTGGCCGATGTTTTGTTAGTGCTGTTATTCAAAGAATAACAGAATGTCAGTAATTGGAAGTGTTACGGTTTTGTGATTTCTTGTTGTCGGTATTCCACATCCTTATATCATGTAAGGCACGGGCAGTTAAAAAGTTAATTCCCTGGTTACTGCAAACAACCTTTTTTGGTGTGGCCCTCCGAGGGGGAGGGGAGGAGGTGCTCTCCCCAGGGGTCTTTGCGTTGTAGGGGGTGGGGAAGCCGCCTGGGAGACTGGGGGTTTGTTCCTTCCTGCCCGGTGGAGAAAGTACGTGGTCCTCCTGCAGTTTACTGTGTAAGATTTTCAGCCTGTAAACTCTCTCTTATAATTCTACTAGCCTCATTTTTGATGTATTTAGTACAATTAGTTGTTCATCCTCAGATCGGTGCCGCTGTTTATTTGTGTGTGTGCGTTAGATCCGCCTACGAGTCCCCTGATTTTTCCCCTCTTCCCTTTGTATTCCCCAGGGTGTGGGTCCGCGGCTTCCCCGGATGAGAAGTCGTATAGGGCTGACTTATCTTTTTTGAAGAGCGTGGTCCTCATTTTGCAGGGCTGAGAAGAGTTGTCTTGCGTGGTCTGCTTCCATGTGTATCTATGCGTTCACCTGCAAGGCAGAGGGGAAGCAAGAAAGGAGCAGCTGCTGGCCTTGCTGCTTTCCCCTGGCCTCCCCAGCATGGCCCTGCTCACTGGGTTGCTCTTCAGCCAGCAGTTTTGCCTCTGTCTAATGCTGCCTGTGTCACCATCCCAGGCTGATGTGCCCAGTGCAGTTGGGTGGACTGATGCCAGCGCCTCTTGTGGATCCAGGCTTGAAGAAAGCTGACATTAATGTTGGGTATGGGCAGGGGTGAGGCGGGAAGAATCCCGAGTCCTGTAGGACCCAGATGAATAGTCGTATAGGGCTGACTTATCTTTTTTGAAGAGTGTGGTCCTCATTTTGCAGGGCTGAGAAGAGTTGTCTTGCGTGGTCTGCTTCCGTCTGTATCTATGCGTTCACCTGCAAGGCAGAGGGGAAGCAAGAAAGGAGCAGCCGCTGGCACAGCTGCTTTCCCCTGGCCTCCCAAGCATGGCCCTGCTCACTGGGTTGCTCTTCAGCCAGCAGTTTTGACTGTCCGGTGCTACCTGTGTCACCATCCCCAGCTGCTGTGTGCAGTGCAGTTGGGTGGACTTCTTCCAGCACCTGCTGTGTATCTAGGATTCAATGAAGCTGGCATTAATGTTGGGTATGGGCAGGGGCAAGGTGGGAAGATTCCCAAGTCCTGTAGGACCCCAATGAGAAGTCGTATAGGGCTGACTTATCTTTTTTGAAGAGTGTGGTCCTCATTTTGCAGGGCTGAGTAGAGTTGTCTTGCGTGGTCTGCTGCCGTCTGTATGCGTTCACCTGCAAGGCGGAGGGGAAGGAAGAAAGGAGCAGCCGCTGGCACAGCTGCTTTCCCCTGGCCTCCCCAGCATGGCCCTGCTCACTGGGTTGCTCTTCAGCCAGCCAGTTTTGTCTC
>NW_018363509.1:0-1750 GCF_002078875.1 Numida meleagris
TAGAGCGGCACGGCCGCAGTGCGCCTGCGCAGGGCTAGGGGGCGTGGTTTGTGTGGGGGCGTGGCTTGGAGGGGGCGGGGCTTGCGGTGAACTCAGTGACCCCGGGGGGACCCGGTGACACCAGTTATCCCAGTACAGACCAGTGCTCCCGGTGGGGCCATACTGGTTGCTGGGACCACGCCGGTTGTGGGGACCCTATGAGCTGACTGGGATCAGACCAGTTGCTGGGACCTTACTGGTTACTGGGACCTTACTGGTTACTGGGACCGTACCGGTTGCTGGGACCCCACCAGTTACTGGGACCATAGTAATCATACTGGGACCAGCACAGTTACTGGGACCATACTGGTTACTGGGACCATACTGGTTACTGGGACCATACTGGTTACTGGGACCAGCCCAGTTACTGGGACCACAGTGACCTTACTGGGACCGTGCTGTTACTGGAACCCTACACCGTCCCAGTGCTCCCAGTGCTTCCAGTACTCCCAGTCCCTCCCAGTGCCCCCAGTCCCAGTGTGTCCCAGTCCCTCCCAGTCCCTCTCAGTCCTCCCAGTTCCAGTGCCCCCAGTCCCTCCCAGTGCTCCCAGTCCCAGTATGTCCCAGTTTGTCCCAGTCCCTCCCAGTGCTCCCAGTTCCAGTGTGTCCCAGTGCCCCCAGTCCCTCCCAGTGCTCCCACTGCCCTGGTCCCAGTGTGTCCCAGTCCCTCCCAATCCTCCCAGTGCCAATGTGTCCCAGTGCCCCCAGTCCCTCCTAGTGCTCGCAGTCCCAGTGTGTGCCAGTCCCTCCCAGTCCCTCCCAGTGCTCCCAGTCCCAGTCCCTCCCAGTCCCTCCCAGTGCTCCCAGTGCCCCCAGTCCCAGTGTGACCCAGTGTGTCCCAGTCCCTCCCAGTGCCCCAGTCCCAGTGTGTCCCAGTCCCTCCCAGTGCTCCCAGTGCTCCCAGTCCCTCCCAGTGCCCCCTGTCCCAGTGTGTCCCAGTCCCTCCCAGTGCTCCCAGTGCCCCTAGTCCCAGTGTGTCCCAGTCCCTCCCAATCCTCCCAGTGCCAATGTGTCCCAGTGCTCCCAGTCCCAGTCCCAGTCCCAGTGCTCCCAGTCCCAGTGTGTCCCAGTCCCTCCCAGTCCCTCGCAGTGCTCCCAGTGCTCCCAGTGCCCCCAGTCCCAGTGTGTCCCAGTCCCTCCCAGTGCTCCCAGTCCCAGTGCCTCAGTCCCTCCCAGTCCCAGTGTGTCCCGGTCCCACCCAGTGCTCCCAGTGCTCCCAGTCCCAGTGTGTCCCAGTCCCACCCAGTGCTCCCAGTGCTCCCAGTCCCAATGTGTCCCAGTCCCTCCCAGTCCCAGTTTGTCCCAGTCCCTCCCACTGCCCCCCCCAGTCCCAGTGTGTCCCAGTCCCTCCCAATGCTCCCAGTGCTCCCAGTCCCTCTCAGAGCTCCCAGTGCTCCCAGATCCAGGCCCTCCCAGTGCTCCCAGTGCCCCTAGTCCCAGTGCGTCCCAGTCCCTCCCAATCCTCCCAGTCCCAATGTGTCCCAGTGCTCCCAGTCCCAGTCCCAGTGCTCCCAGTCCCAGTCCCAGTGCTCCCATTCCCAATGTGTCCCAGTACTCCCAGTGCTCTCAGTCCCAGTCCCTCCCAGTGCTCCCAGTCCCAGTGTGTCCCAGTGCTCCCAGTCCCTCCCAGTCCCTCCCAGTGCCCTGGTCCCAGTGTGTCCCAGTCCCTCCCAGTCCCTCTCAGTCCTCCCAGTCCCAGTGCCCCCAGTCC
>NW_018363510.1:0-1701 GCF_002078875.1 Numida meleagris
CCGCACAGAGCTGCCGCAGCTGCATGAAGCCGGCGTGCAGCCCGCTGCGTGTCGGCCTGCAGGGGAGAAGCTGTGTGGGGGGATGACTGTCGGGATGGGAACCGGTTGGGAATGTTGTCATCGCTCCTGCCTATTGCTCTGTATGTTACACTATTAAATGCTTGGAGTTCACTTTGCTACACCTCTGCCTGCAGTCATTCCTGCAGCTCCAAAGACCCCTCCCTCCCCTCCCCGGTGCCCAGTTCTGGAGCCCCTAACACAAGAAGCACATGGAGCTCTTTGGAGCAGGTCCGGAGGAGGGCCACGAAGATGATCAGAGGGCTGGAGCACCTCCCCTGTCTCTCGGGACAGGCTGAGAGAGCTGGGGCTCTTCGGCCTGGAGAAGAGAAGGCTCCGGGGGAACCTTATAGCGGCCTTCAAGGACCTGAAGGGGGCCTACAGGAAAGCTGAGGAGGGACTTTTTATAAGGGCAGGTAGTGACACGACGAGGGGAAATGGTTTTCAACTGGAAGAGCGGAGATTTAGCCCAGATATTAGGAAGAAATTCTTTACTGTGAGGGTGGTGAGACAGTGGCACAGGTTGCCCAGTGAGGCTGTGAATGCCCCCTCCCTGGAAGCATTCAAGGCCAGCCTGGCTGGGGCTGTGAGTGACCAGGTCTAGAGGGAGGTGTCCCTGCCTACAGCAGCGGGCTTGGAACTAGATGACCTTCAAGGTCCCTTCTGACCCAAGCCATTCTAGGAGTCTACGATTCTAAGGGCCACCAGCATCGCTCACAGCTCAGCTCTGGCCAGTGGCAGGTCTCTTTGGAGCCACCTGGAAGTGGCTCTTCTCTGCCATGGGGCAGGTGCAGGGCTCTGCTCACAGAGCTCATCCCCGCAACTCCTGCCCCCCCCCCATGCCCAACGCACCACTTCAGCTATCACCCTGAACGTGAGCCAAAAGACTCATAACTGAGTCACCACGTCTTTTTTGTTTTTCTTACTGGGCCTGAAGAAACACTTCTGGCCTTGCTGTCTTCCCAAGACGTGCATCAGGACAGGCCAGAGACGAGCTGAAGGAGTGAATGCTCATTCCCTGAAGCTCTTGCTGGGGCTTGGGGGAGCACAATGCCTCCCACTGTAAGCAAAGAGCGGGTTCAAGGCCACCTGATGAAAAGGAACACATACAAGCCCTTGGGGCTCGCTGACAGGAATTGGTTGGATGGCAGCAGCCGGGGTTGCAGACAACGGCTCCGTGTCCAGGTGGAGGCCGGGGACAAGTGGTGTCCCTCAGGGCTGCATTGGAGACCGCTGCTCTTTTCTATCTCCATGGATGATACAGACAGTGGAATTGAGTGCAAGTTTGCAGACAACATGAATGCAGACTGGGCAACCTCCACGGAGGCAGCCCTGCGGATAAGGCTTTTTACATTCTCAAAGAGGGGAGATTTAGAGAGGATGTCAGGAGGAAATTCTTGACCCTCAGGGGGTGGTGAGGCCCTGGAACGCGCTGCCCACAGAAGCCACGGAAGCCCCATTCGTGGAGACATTAGAGACCAGGTTGGATGGGGCCCTGAGCATCCTGACAGAAAGGGTGGCAGCCCTGCCCACGGCAGGGAGTTGGACTGGGATGGTCTTTCAGGTCCCTTCAGACCTAAGCCATTCTAAAACTCTATGAAGTATTTGGCTGACAGAAAGCAGAGCTTGGCAGGCTTTGGGAGT
>NW_018363511.1:0-1748 GCF_002078875.1 Numida meleagris
GGGGTTCGCTATGGGAATCTCTATGGGATTGTGGGGTTCTCTATGGGATTTGGGGGTTCCCTATGGGATTTTGGGGTTCGCTATGGGATTCGCTATGGGATTTTGGGGTTCCCTAGGGGATTCTCTATGGGGTTCCCTGTGGGATTTGGGGGTTCCCTATGGGATTCTCTATGGGATTGTGGGGTTCTCTGTGGGATTTGGGGGTTCCTTATGGGGTTCCCTATGGGATTTGGGGGTTCCCTATTTGGTTCTCTATGGGATTTAGGGGTTCGCTATGGGAATCTCTATGGGATTGTGGGGTTCCCTATGGGATTTGGGGGTTCCCTATGGGGTTCCCTATAGGATTGTGGGGTTCCCTATGGGATTTGGGGGTTCCCCATGGGATTTTGGGGTTCTCTGTTGGATTCTCTATGGGATTTTGGGGTTCTCTTTGGGATTTTGGGGTTCCCTATGGAATTATTTGGGGGTTCCTTGTGGGATTTTGGGGTTCCCCATGGGATTGTGGGGTTCCCTATGGGATTCTGGGGTTTCCTTTTGGGGTTCCCTATGGGATTGTGGGGTTCCCTATGGGATTCTGGGCTTAACCATGGGATTGTGGGGTTCCCTGTGGGGTTCCCCGTGGGATTTGGGGGTTCCCTATGGGGTTCTCTATGGGATTTTGGGGTTCCCCATGGGATTCTGGGGTTCCCTATGGGGTTCCCTATGGGATTTTGGGGTTCCCTATGGGATTCTCTATGGGATCTTGGGATCCCTTGTGGGGGTTCCCTATGGGGATTATTTTGGGGTTCCCTATGGGATTTTGGGGTTCCCCGTGGGATTTTCGGGTTCCCTATGGGGTTCTCTATGGGATTTTTGGGGTTCCCTATGGGATTATGGGGTTCCCTGTGGGGATTATTTTGGGGTTCCTTTTGGGGTTCCCCGTGGGATTATGGGGTTCCCCGTGGGATTTTGGAGTTCCCTATGGGATTGTGGGGTTCCCTATGGGATTTTGGGGTACCCCATCGGATTGTGGGGTTCCCTATGGGGTTCTCTATGGGGTTCTGGGGTTCCCCATGGGATTTGGGGGTTCCCTATGGGATTGTGGGGTTCCCTATGGGATTTTGGGGTACCCCATCGGATTGTGGGGTTCCCTATGGGGTTCTCTATGGGATTTTGGGGGTTCCCCATGGGATTTTGGGGTTCCCTATCGGGTTCCCTATAGGATTGTGGGGTTCTCTATGGGATTTTGGGGTTCCCCGTGGGATTATGGGGTTCCCCGTGGGATTATGGGGTTCCCCGTGGGATTGTGGGGTTCCCTATCGGGTTCTCTATGGGATTTTTGGGGTTCCTATGTGATTGTGGGGTTCCCTATGGGATTTTGGGGCTCCCTGTGGGGTTCTCTATGGGATTTTGGGGTTCCCTATGGGATTTTGGAGTTCCCTATGGGATTTTGGGGTTCCCTTTGGGGTTCCCTATGGGATTGTGGGGTTCCCTATGGGATTGTGGGGTTCCCTATGGGGTTCCCCGTGGGATTTTGGGGTTCCCTATGGGATTCTCTATGGGATTTGTGGGGCTCCCCATGAGATTCTGGGCTTTCCTTTTGGGGTTCCGTATGGGATTGTGGGGTTCCCTATGGGATTTTGGGGTTCCCTATGGGATCGTGGGGTTCCCCATGGGATTTGGGGGTTCCCTGTGGGGTTCCCCGTGGGATTTTGGGGGTTCCCTATGGGGATTATTTTGGGGTGACCCCGTCGTTTTTGGGGTCCCCC
>NW_018363512.1:0-1667 GCF_002078875.1 Numida meleagris
GCCAAAGGCAGGAGCACAGCACAGCACCATTCCTGTGACAGGACAGTATCTCCTTTTGCACACTCCTGTGCCAACACGTGTGCAGCACCTTTCTTGCACTCCCCACATGCACGCCCACACCTGTACCACCCTCTCTTTGCATACACACTCCCATGCATGTGCAGCCCCTCCTGTTTGTTCACCTGTGCACTCTCACATGTGTGCAGCTCCATCCTTGCAGTCAAGCATGTACACACACACACATGTGCAACCCCACCTCTTTGCATACCCTTGTGCACACACACGTGCAACCCCATGCGCACACGAACCCTGTTGCCACAGCACTCTGTTGCCTACCCACGTGCAGTAGCACCTACGTCTGCCACCCTGCCTCCTTTGCACACCCTCCTCCCTGCCCTCCCCCTTTGCATGCACATGCGTGTCCTCCCTCACCTGAATTTCCCCGTGCCTCCTCATTCTCACACCCCCATTCCTATCAATTGCCTGTACAGAAGCTCGATGTATTTTGGGAACAGTTCTTGTAACCACTTGATTTCAAGACTCTTGAGGAGGGCAGTCTAAATTGCATGACAGAAGAAAGCTGGGAAAATGCTTATTCCTCATTATTTTTCACTTGCTGATTCTTTCTTTAGGCTTCCTTTCCAAAAGGAGATTTTGAGGATCAAGGCAATTGAAGAAAGAGTGAAGCCAGCCCTTTCCACGAGCTGGGGAAGTCCCTGTGGAGTGAACCGCAAGAACTTGGGCTTCCTCTGAGACCTTCCCCCCCATGTCTCAGCAAGGAGACAACCGCTGTTTGCATTTCTGCTCTGCGTGTAGAAAGGTATGGCTGCGTTTCTTTTGCTTGGGTTTTCTTCCTTTTTCTCCTTGTTAAGGGGAAGGGGTGGAGCAGGGGGAGACCCGCTGGTCATTTGTTACCTCAATAATGAGTTGGCTCATTATTTGAAATAATGAGTTGTGCTCGCTAACAGCCTGGGCTAATAGCATGGGCATGTTTCAGGCTGGACTCTTATTTTCCTGTTTGGTTGCCTTTTGGCTCCAGGGAGACAGCTGTCTAAAGGCATGTTTTCAAACCCAATCCACAAAACCACGTTTCATTGCTGTAGGTGTTTCAATGTGCTCTTGCAGGCCAGATGCATTTGCTGTGAAATCTTAGTGGTTCCTGTTTCTAGGGGAGGACTGGGAGGAGGTAGAGAGAAGAGAATGCAATGCCTTAGGCATATCTTAGTGAGAAACGTTGGCATTAGGTGCTGAAAGTCTTTTCTTCACAGCTGCAAAAGGACAGCGTGGCTCAGGCTCCTCAACCTGCTGGAGCAGGATGGTAGCAAAGGGCAGGCACTGCCCTCCTGCGAGCTGCGCTTGGTTATGGTCTGCCAGGTCTCTGCTGCCCTGGATTTCTTCTTTGGAGTTTGTTCTAGCTGCTTGGAGTAGTGAAGGGTGGGGAAGAAATGGTGGTCAAGACCTAAGACTCTGCACGGTAATTTCAGATGGATGTAACCGTAGCATTCAAAGACATTGTTTCCCTCAGAATAATCCTGGCATTCTGCACGTGTCTCAGCTGAGGCCCCTGAGCTGATGTCTGAGAGCGCGTGCCTCCTCCAACTGAGCGATAGGAAAGCTGAATGTGCCCAGTGATTAGGGCTTGTGCAGATGTGGTGAATATGCTCCCA
>NW_018363513.1:0-1687 GCF_002078875.1 Numida meleagris
AAAGGAGAAGGGCTGCAAGGTGGTATTTCTCTTGTGGCTTGCAGCTGCGCTCCTTGGCACAGAGAGCTCTCGGTCTTCAGCACTGTTTCCATGTGGCAGACTATTAGGCAGACTGTGCGTGTCCCAAATGCAGCCTTCTACTCCTCTAGTCTGAGCGCCATTTTATGTTGAGGAGGAAAGAAAGAATGTGGTTGAATCAGAGGGACATTTGAGTGCTAACACAGGGAGTGAATGAGGGCCCCAGAAGGCAGCTTGGTGCGGTGGGAGCATTGTCCAGTGACAAGGTCGGTGGTAAGACCTGCTGGCAGATGGGGACACTACTGCTGGCTTTCGGTGTGGAGAAAGTGGAACGCGATGACTGAGCTGACAGCAAAGAGCTTCTGGGGGAGGCTTGATGCCACCTTAGAATTTGATCTGAGAAACTGCTTGTGTGCTGATGTCCAGGCAGGCTTTGGGGAGCAGTCTACAGAGCAGGGTGTGTCGGGTAGGCCTGGGGCTTGGAGCATGCCAGGTGGAATGCAATGGGCTTTGCTCTCGTTCTTAGTGCTTGTTTTTGCTCAGGAGGGACAAGGTGGTGAAGCTCGCGAACGAATGGCTGCAGATGGGGTTTGCGAAGCAAGAGGTCCTGCAGGTGTTCTGTGACACCCGTGAAGCTGTAGCGAGGCTGCCTCAGCGTAAAACACCGGGAATGCTCAGAGATCTGCAGGTGAGCAGTGGGCTCCGGCAGTGCCGGAGGGGATGTGCTTGCTCCTTCGTGTACGCATTGTCTGCCGCCTCTGTGGCGGATGGGCTTTGAAAGCTGCTACCGTGCTTCTGTTGTCAGGAAAAGTGGATATGAACACTTTTTTCTATTGAAAGGTTTAGAACAAGAGCCTCTCCTTGCGACTTGCCGTATGCTTATCGTCTCTAGATGTGCTTGAGAAACACAGGTGTTTGGCTACTTGCGTTTTTCACGGGAGATGTGGCAGAATGTATCTGACGAATGATTTGCGGTGTCTTTCCGCCACCCAAAACACCACTGATAGTGGAGTAGCTGAGAACAAGTGTGCTGTCAATGCGTTTCCTGGACTCAGCTGAAAAGGATGGCTGCAGAGATGTTGGCCTTGGGGCAGGAGTTGTTAGCAGTGTTGGAGAGTGGCCTGTAATCTTGGGAGGTGAAAGTGGATCGTAAGGCTCCGTGTGCTCAGGTGGGAGCAGAGCGAGGCCAGCAGGGAAAGCTTTTGAGCAATCCCACGCCTAGAATCAAACCAGCGTGAAAAGACATTTCCTTTTCCTCTCAGCTATCTCATAAAATACCTGAAAATTATCCTCAGCCCAGAAGGAGGCTGAGGCGTGCTTGTGAAGTTGAGAAGTGCTTTGTGGATGAGGCTCTGTTTTGCGAGTCCCCAGCGGCTGTTTGTGTTGTGCTGCTGGCCGTTGTTTAGTAGGAGCAAGAGAAGACTTGTGTGCTAAGGAGAATGTGGTAGTGCAGGGGAGAAAAATCCTCCGGGTTTGGATGCTTCCATGGGTTTTAAGTGACTGCTTGTTTTAAGTGAGTAGCTTGTCCCTGTGTTCACGCGGTAAGGTTTTCCTTCCCGACCTGTTCCCTCTCAGGTGGTGTCAGTCTTCCCCGGTGTGCCTACTCGGCTGTGTGATGTGCTCTATGGGAAGTGCTGACCTTTTGCATGTAACCTTGTCTCTCATGTTG
>NW_018363514.1:0-1686 GCF_002078875.1 Numida meleagris
CCAGCAAGGACCCTTCCAACCCGGCCATTCCCTGGGTCCCAGTTGTGGGTCCCCAGGTGTGGGTCCTGGCTGCAGATCCCAGTTGCAGGTCCCAGCTATGGATCCCAGCTAAGGGTCCCAGCTGTGGGTCCCAGTGTGGGTCCTGGGTGTGGGTCCCAGCTATGGATCCCAGCTGTGGGTCCCAGTTGTGGGTCTCGGCTGCGGGTCCTGGTTGTAGGTCCCGGCTGTGGGTCCTGGCTATGGATCCCAGCTATGGGTCCCGGTGTGAGTCCCGGCTATGGGTCCCAGCTATGGGTCCTGGTGTGGGTCCTGGCTATCGATCCCAGCTATGGATCCTAGCTATGGGTCCCAGCTATGGGTCCTGGTGTGGGTCCCAGCTGTGGGTCCCGGGTGTGGGTCCCGGGTGTGGGTCCCAGCTGTGGATCCCGGCTATGGGTCCCGGCTATGGGTCCCAGGGTGAGTCCTGGCTATGGGTCCCAGCTATGGGTCCTGGTGTGGGTCCTGGCTATTGATCCCAGCTGTGGGTCCCACCTATGGATCCCAGCTGTAGGTCCCAGCTATGGGTCCCAGTGTGGGTCCCGGCTATGGATCCCAGCTATGGGTCCCAGCTGTGGGTCCCGGCTATGGGTCCCGGCTATGGGTCCCGGTGTGGGTCCCGGTGTGGGTCCTGACTATGGATCCCAGCTATGGTTCCCGGCTATGGATCCCAGCTGTAGGTCCCAGCTATGGGTCCCAGCTGTGGGTCCTGGCTATGGATCCCAGCTATGGGTCCCAGCTGTGGGCCCCGGCTATGGGTCCCGGCTATGGGTCCCGGCTATGGGTCCCAGCTATGGGTCCCAGCTATGGATCCCAGCTATGGGTCCCAGCTATGGGTCCCGGCTGTGGGCCCCGGCTATGGGTCCCGGCTATGGGCCCCGGCTATGGGTCCCGGCTATGGGTCCCGGTGTGGGTCCTGGCTATGGATCCCAGCTGTGGGTCCCAGCTGTGGGTCCCAGCTATGGGTCCCGGCTATGGATCCCAGCTATGGATCCCGGTGTGGGTCCTGGCTATGGATCCCAGCTGTGGGTCCCGCCTATGCATCCCAGCTATAGGTCCCAGCTGTGGGTCCCGGCTGTGGGCCCCGGCTATGGGTCTTGGCTATGGGTCCCGGCTATGGATCCCAGCTATGGTTCCTGGCTATGGATCTCGGCTATGGGTCCCGCCTATGGATCCCAGCTATAGGTCCCAGCTATGGGTCCCAGTGTGGGTCCCGGCTATGGGTCCCGGCTATGGGTCCCGGCTATGGGTCCCGGCTGTGGGTCCCGGCTATGGGTCCCGGCTGTGGGTCCCGGTGTGGGTCCCGGTGTGGGTCCCGACTATGGATCCCAGCTATGGTTCCCGGCTATGGATCTCAGCTATGGTTCCCGGCTATGGGTCCCGGCTATGGGTCCCGGCTATGGTTCCCGGCTATGGGTCCCGGCTATGGGTCCCGGCTGTGGGTCCCGGCTGTGGGTCCCGGCTGTGGGTCGCGGTGTGGGTCCGGCACGCACCGGCGGTTGGCAGCTGCCCGTTGTCGGCCATGTCCCAGCGCTCCTCCTTGCGCCGCGCGCCGCTGACGATGACGTAGTCGCAGCCGGCGGGGTCGGTCTGCAGCTCGATGTGGTTGACGCACAGGTGGCACTTCATGCGGAACCTGGGCGCGTGGGG
>NW_018363515.1:0-1697 GCF_002078875.1 Numida meleagris
TGTCACCTTGTGTCACCCCATGTCACCTCAATGCCACCCCGTGTCACCCCAATGACACCCGCAGCCACGGTGCGACTGTCACCCCATGTCACCCCGTGTCACCCCGTGTCACCCTGTGTCAGCCCATGTCACCCCGTGTCACCCCAATGCCACCCGCGGCCATGGTGCGACTGTCACCCCATGTCACCCCGTGTCAGCCCATGTCACCTTGTGTCAGCCCATGTCACCCCAACGACACCCACGGCCACGGTGCGACTGTCACCAGTGTCACCTCGTGTCACCTCGTGTCACCCTGTGTCACCCTCTGTCACCTCAATGCCGCCCCATGTCACCCCAATGACACCCGCACCCACGGTGCGACTGTCACCCCATGTCACCCCGTGTCACCTTGTGTCAGCCCATGTCACCCCAATGTCACCCTATGCCACCCCAATGACACCCACAGCCACGGTGCGACTGTCACCTGTGTCACCCCTGTGTCACCCCGTGTCTCCCGTGTCACCCTGTGTCACCTCGTGTCACCCCATGTCACCCCGTGTCACCCCAACGACACCCGCAGCCACGGTGCGACTGTCACCAGTGTCACCTCGTGTCACCCCGTGTCACCCCGTGTCACCTCGTGTCACCCCAACGACACCCACGGCCACGGTGCGACTGTCACCTATGTCACCCCGTGTCACCCTCTGTCACCCTGTGTCATCCCATGTCACCTTGTGTCACCCTAAGTCACCCCAATAACACCCGCAGCCACGGTGCGACTGTCACCCCGTGTCACCTTGTGTCACCTCGTGTCACCCTATGTCACCCCAATGACACCCGCGGCCACGGTGCGACTGTCACCTGTGTCACCCCGTGTCACCTTGTGTCACCCCATGTCACCTCAATGCCACCCCGTGTCACCCCAATGACACCCGCAGCCACGGTGCGACTGTCACCCGTGTCACCTCGTGTCACCTCGTGTCACCCTGTGTCAGCCCATGTCACCCCGTGTCACCCCAACGACACCCGCAGCCACGGTGCGACTGTCACCCGTGTCACCCCGTGTCACCTGTGTCACCCTGTGTCACCCCCTGTCACCCTGTGTCAGCCCATGTCACCCCATGTCACCCCAACGACACCCACGGCCATGGTGCAACTGTCACCCCGTGTCACCCCGTGTCACCCCATGTCACCCTGTGTCAGCCCATGTCACCTCAATGCCACCCCATGTCACCCCAGTGACACCCGCAGCCACGGTGCGACTGTCATCCGTGTCACCCCGTGTCACCTCGTGTCACCCCGTGTCACCCCGTGTCACCTCGTGTCATGCCATGTCACCTTGTGTCAGCCCATGTCACCCTATGTCACCCCAATGATACCCGCAGCCACGGTGCGACTGTCACCCGTGTCACCCCGTGTCACCCTGTGTCACGCCATGTCACCTTGTGTCAGCCCATGCCACCTTGAGTCACCCCAATGACACCCGCAGCCACCGTGCGACTGTCACCTGTGTCACCCCGTGTCACCCCCTGTCACCCCATGTCACCCCATGTCACCCCAATGACACCCACAGCCATGGTGCAACTGTCACCCATGTCACCCGTGTCACCTCGTGTCACCTCGTGTCACCCCGTGTCACCCTGTGTCACCCCATGTCACCTCAATGCCACCCCGTGTCACCCCAATGACACCCGCAGCCATGGTGCGACTGTCACCCC
>NW_018363516.1:0-1732 GCF_002078875.1 Numida meleagris
GTGGCTTTCTGTTATCGGGGCGTGGCTTAGTGCTAGGGGGCGTGGCTTTGTGAGAAAGAGGCGTGGCTTAGTGCTAGGGGCGTGGCTTTGTGCTTAGGGGGCGTGGCTTTCTGTTATTGGGGCGTGGCTTAGTGCTGGGGGCGTGGCTTTGTGAGAAAGAGGCGTGGCTTAGTGCTGAGGGGGCGTGGCTTTGTGATGAGGGGCGTGGCTATGTGCTGAGGGGGCTTGGCTCTGCTGGGGGCGTGGCTTAGTGCTAGGGGGCGTGGCTTTCTGTTATTGGGGCGTGGCTTAGTGCTAGGGGGCAGGGCTTTGTGGGAAAGAGGCGTGGCTTAGTGGTAGGGGGCGTGGCTTAATGCTGGGGGTGTGGCTTTATGCTAAGGGGGCGTGGCCTTGAGTGAAAGGGGGCGTGGCTTTGTGCGGAGGGGCGTGGATTTGTGCTGAGGGGCGTGGCTTGTGAGAAAGGGGCGTGGCTTTGTGATGGGACGTGGCTTAGTGCTGGGGGCGTGGCTTTGTGATGAGGGGGCGTGGCCGTTATGGGGGCGTGGCTTAGTTCGGAGGGGGCGTGGCTTTGCGCGGAGGGGGCGGGGCTTTGTGCGATGGGGCGTGGCTTAGCTCTAGGGGGCGTGTCTTAGCGCTGAGGGGCGTTGCTTGTGAGAAAGGGGCGGGGCTTAGTGCTGAGGGGGCGTGGCTTGGCACTGAAGGGCGTGGCTTGTGGAAAAGGGGGAGTGGCTTTGTGCTGAGGGGCAAGGGATAGTGCTAGGGGGCGTGGCGTGGTGCCGAGGGGCGTGGTTTGTGAGAAAGGGGCGTGGCTTTGTGATGAGGGGCGTGGGTTAGTGCTGAGAGGGCGTGGTTTCGAGCTAAGGGTGCGTGGCTTGTGAGAAAGGGGCGTGGCTTCGAGAGCGAAGGGGCGTGGCTTGTGAGAAAGGGCATGGAATCGAGCTAGGGAGCGTGGCTTGTGAGAAAGGGGCGTGGCTTCGAGTGAAGGGGCGTGGCTTGTGAGAAAGGGGCGTGGCTTAGTGATGAGTGGACGTGGCTTTGTGAGGGAGGGGCGTGGCTTAGTGATGAGGGCGTGGCTTGTTAGAAAGGGGCGTTGGCCTTGTGATGAGGGGCGTGGGTTAGTGCTGGGGGCGTGGCTTCGAGGTAAGGGGGCGTGGCCTGTGAGAAAGGGGCGTGGCTTTGTGATGAGGGGCGTGTGTTAGTGCTGAGGGGGCGTGGCTTCGAGCTAAGGGGGCGTGGCTTGTGTGAAAGGGCGTGGGTTGGTGATGAGTGGGCGGGGCTTGTGAGAAAGGGGCGTGGTTCTGTGATGAGGGGGCGTGGCTTTGTGAGAAAGGGGCGTGGCTTTGTGAGAATGGGGCGTGGCTTAATGCAGAGGGGCGTGGCTTTGTGGCGAATGGGGCGTGGCTTGTGAGACAGGGGCGTGGCTTTGTGCTAAGGGGGCCGTGGCTTAGAGGGGGCGTGGCTTTGTGCTAAAGGGGCGTGGCTTTCGGGCAAATGGGGCGTGGCTTTGTGTCGAAGGGGGCGTGGCTTGGTCTTTGGAGGAGGGTCTATGGGTCTCTATGGGGTCTGTGGGGTCTATGGGTCTATGGGTTCTGTGGGGTCTATAGGCCTCTATGGGGTCTATGGGTTCCTATAGATCTCTATGGGCTTCTATGGGGTCTGTGGGTTCCTATAGGTCCCTATGGGGTCTGTGGGGATCTATGGGGTCTATGGGCTCCTATAGGTCTCTATGGGG
>NW_018363517.1:0-1737 GCF_002078875.1 Numida meleagris
CTACAATAAATCACAGAATCATAGAATCAGCTAGGTTGGAAAAGACCTACAAGATCATCCAGTCCAACCATCCACCTACCACCAATAACCCCACTCAACCATGTCTCCCAACGCTATATCTAAATGTTTCTTGAACCCCTCCAGGGACGGTGACTCCACCACCTCCCTGCGCAGCCCATTCCAGAGCCTGACCACTCTTTCAGAAAAGTAGAATTTCCTAATGTCCAGCCTAAATCTCCACTGGCGCAACTTGAGGCCATTCCCCCTCGTCCTGTCACTGTTACAAGAGAGAAGAGAGAGAAGAGGCCGACCCCCAGCTCACTACAACCACCCTTCAGGTAGTTATAGAGAGCGATGAGGTCTCCCCTGAGCCTCCTCTTCTCCAGACTGAACAATCCCAGCTCCCTCAGCCGCTCCTCATAAGCCCTGTGCTCCAGACCCCTCACAGCTTCGTCGCCCTCCTCTGAACACGCTCCAGGGCCTCAATGTCTTTCTTGCAGTGAGGGGCCCAAAACTGGACACAGTACTCGAGGTGGGGCCTCACAAGCGCTGAGTACAGAGAGACAATGACTTCCCTACTCCTACTGGCAACACTATTTCTGATCCAAGCCAGGATGCCATTGGCCTTCTTGGCCACCTGGGCACACTGCTGGCTCATGCTGAGCCAAGCGTGGATCAATACCCCCAGGTCCGTTTCCTCCACGCAACCTTCCAGCCATTCTGCCCCAAGCCTGTAGCGTTGCCTGGGGTTGTTGTGGCCAAAGTGCAGGACCCGGCACTTGGTCCTGTTAAACCTCATCCCATTGGCTTCAGCCCAGAGATCCAGCCTGTCCAGATCTCTCTGTAGAGCCTCGCTACCCCCAGGCAGATCGACGCTTCCTGCCAGCTTGGTGTCGTCCGCAAACTCTGCAGATCACTTCTTGTGTAACTGCTATACTGGGATTATTTGAATAAATTCACTGTTTGCTTATGCTGGTTCAGAAGCTTCTGACACAATGAACTGTGGTGTCTGGGGGAGCGCAGGGCTAATGCATTTTTGTAAATTCTTCTAGAATCAGTATAATAAAAACCAGAGAGCAAGAAGCAAGAATGTGCCTTACTCGGGGTCAGGAACCTTCGGTGAAAGTCCCCAGACTTCAGGCGCACCCAGCTCTCCAATTCTCTCTCTCTCATTCAGTCTCCTGGAATGAAGAACACCGTTACTGGAGGCTGACGCGATGCACTCAGCAAGCATGTGCTGGAAGACTTACACTTGCGGGCACGTCCGGCCTTCTATAGCAGCTAGAGAAAGGGGGTTAAAAAACAACCGCAACCCAACCCACGCCCGTAGGCCCAGGGGGCAGAGGCCGCCCGGCACACAGGAGTTCTGGCACTGACAGCGGCTTCCAGCCGGCAGCGCTACGTGCCGCGGGCAGGGAGAGGCTGCAGCCCCGCCTGGCTCCCGGTTCCGCGGGCGGTACTCGCCTCTGCCGCAGGATCTCCTCCTTCTCCTTCTCGTAGTACTCGGGCCAGGCCTTGCCGTGGTGGTGCCCGTGGTGCGCGGAGGCGCGAGGCCCGCCGGGGCTGCGCTCTCGGGAGCGGGACCAGCTGCGGCTCCGCCGGTGGCAGCCGCGCCGCGAGCCGTTGCGGGACCGGGATCGGGATCGGGAGCGACGGCCGCGGCGCTCGGGACTGGCGGCGGGAGGACTGCGGGAGCGCGACACCGGCGCCATGATGGCGCGGCGGCACTTCCGGGCG
>NW_018363518.1:0-1645 GCF_002078875.1 Numida meleagris
CCACACCGTGACCCCACAGTGTGACCCTACACCATGACCCCATCCCATATCCCCACCCCATGTCTCCACACCATGAACCCATACTGACCCCACATTGTAACCCCACCCCATGTCCCTACACCACGACCCCACAGCGACCCCACAGTGTGACCCCATCCCATGACCCCGTCCCATGTCCTCACACCATGACCCCAAAATGTGACCCCATCCCATGTCCTCAACCCATGACCCCAAAATGTGACCCCACAGTGACCCCACACTGTGACCCCGTCCCATGACCCCAAAACGTGACCCCACACCGTGACCCCATCCCATGTCCCCACACTGTGACCCCCAAAATGTGACCCCACAATACGACCCCCTCCCATGTCCCCATCCCATGTCCCTACACCATGACCCCACAGCGACCTCACACTGTGACCCCAAAATGTGACCCCATCCCATGTCCCCACACCATGATCCCACACTGTGACCCCAAAATGTGACCCGACCTCGTGACCCCACACTGCAACCCCACCCCATGTCCCCATCCCATGACCCCACAGCGACCCCACACCGTGACCCCATCCCATGTCCCCACACCATGACCCCAAAATGTGACTCCATCCCATGTCCCCATCCCATAACCCCATACCATGACCCCACAGTGACCCCATCCCGTGACCCCAAAATGTGACCCCACCCCATGTCCCCATCCCATGTTCCTACACCATGACCCCACAGTGACCCCATCCCATGACCCCACACTGTTACCCCACACCATGACCCCAAAATGTGACCCCACACCACATCCCCATCCCATGTCCCTACACCACAACCTCACAGCGACCTCACACTGTGACCCCATCCCATGTCCCTACAGCATGACCCCACAGCGACCCCACACCGTGACCCCATCCCATGACCCCACCCGATGACCCCAAAATGTGACCCCACCCCATGACCTTACCCTGTGACCCCACAGTGACCCAACATCGTGACCCCTGCCCATGTCCCCACACCGTGACCCCAAAATGTGACCCCACACCATGACCCCATCCCATGACCCCACCTGATGACCCCAAAATGTGACCCCACACCATGACCTTACCCTGTGACCCCACAGTGACCCAACATCGTGACCCCTGCCCATGACCCCACACTGTGACCCCAAAATGTCACCCCATCCCATGTCCCCACACTGTGACCCCACTCCGTGACCCCAACCCATGTCCCTACCCCGTGACCCCACACTGTTACCCCACACCATGTCCCCACCCCATGTCCCCACCATGTGACCCCAAAATATGACCTCACACCGCGACACCATCCCATGTCCCCACACCATGACCCCAAAATGGGACCCCAAAATGGGACCTCATCCCATGTCCCCACACTGTGACCCCAAAATGTGACCCTACTCCGTGACCCCACTCCATGACCCCGTCCCATGACCCCAAAACGTGACCCCATCCCATGACCCCACACCGTGACCCCAAAATGTGACCCCATCCCATGACCCTATACTGCAACCCCACCCCATGTCCCCATCCCATGACCCCACAGTGACCCCAAAATGTGTGACCAAAAAATGTGGCCTCATCCCATGTCCCCACCCCATAACCCCATCCCATGACCCCACAGTGACCCCATCCCATGACCCCAT
>NW_018363519.1:0-1634 GCF_002078875.1 Numida meleagris
TATGGGGCTCTGTGTGGTTGTTATTGGGCTCTATGGGGCATTATGGGGTCTCTGTGGGTCTCTATGGGGCACTATGGGGGCTCTATGGGGCACTATGGGGTCTCTATGGGGCTCTATGGGGTCTCTATGGGGCTCTATGGGGCACTATGGGGCTCTATGGGGTGGCTATGGGGCACTATAGGTCTCTATGGGGCTCTATGGGGCACTATGAGGCTCTATGGGGCACTATGGGGTCTCTATGGGGCACTATGGGTTCTCTATGGGTCTCTATGGGGCACTATGGGGCTCTATGGGGCGCTATGGGGTGCTATGGGGTCTCTATGAGGCCGTGTCCCGGCAGAGCCGGGATTACCGATGGCAGCGCGCCCCACGGCGCGGTGAGGGGGGGCTCTATGGGGTGGCTATGGGGCGCTATGGGGTGGCTATGGGGCGCTATGGTGCTCTATGGGGTGGTTATGGGGCACTATGGGGTCTCTATGGGCCTCTATGGGGTCTTTATGGGGCACTATGGGGCATTATGGGGCACTATGGGGTCTCTATGGGGCTCTATGGGGCACTATGGGGCTCTATGGGGCGCTATGGGTCTCTATGGGGTGCTATGGGGCTCTATGGGGTGGTTATGGGGCTCTATGGGGCGATACGGGGGCTCTATGGGGCACTATGGGGTCTCTGTGGGTCTCTATGGGGCACTATGGGGTCTCTATGGGGCCCTATGGGGTCTTTATGGGGCACTATGGGGCATTATGGGGCACTATGGGGTCTCTATGGGGCTCTATGGGGTGGTTATGGGGCTCTATGGGGCGCTATGGGGTCTCTATGGGGCACTATGGGGTCTCTATGGGGCATTATGGGGCTCTATGGGGTCTCTATGGGGTCTCTATGGGTCCCTATGGGGTTTCTATGTGTCTCTATGGGTCTCTACGGGTCGCTATGGGTCCCTATGGGTCTCTATGGGGTCTCTGTGGGTCCCTATGGGTCTCTGTGGGTCTCTGTGGGTCTCTGTGGGTCGCTATGGGTCTCTATGGGTCTCTATGGGTCCCATAGGTCTCTATGGGTCTCTATGGGTCCCTATGGCTCGCTATGGCTTGCTGTGGGTCTGGCTATGGGTCTCTATGGGTCGCTGTGGGTCTCGCTGTGGGTCCCTATGGGTCTCTATGGGGCACTATGGGTCACGCTTTGGGTCTCAATGGGTCCCTATGGGTCTCTATGGGTCTCTATGTGTCCCTATGTGTCCCTATGGGTCGCTATGGGTCCCTATGGGTCTCTGTGTGTCCCTATGGGTCTCTATGGGGTCTCTATGGGTCGCTATGGGTCTCTATGGGTCCCTATGGGGTTTCTATATGTCTCTATGAGTCCCTATGGGTCTCTATGGGTCCCTATGGGTCCCTATGTGTCCCTATGCATCCCTATGGGGTCTCGCTATGGGTCTCTCGGTGTGTCACGTGACCGCTGGTCCCGTAGCCATGGCGACGACGCCTCTCCCCGGCGACGCGGCGCTGATGACGTACCGGGGTCACGCGGTGCTGCACACTCTGATTCGCTGCCGTTTGGCCCCGCCCCCCGGAAGTGGGGGGGGTCTCTTCCTGGGGACGGGCTGCGCCACGGGGGCGGTGCTGGGTAAGGGGGCGGGGCTT
>NW_018363520.1:0-1734 GCF_002078875.1 Numida meleagris
TGGAGAGGCCCTAGGGCTAGCTGAAGTAATGGAGCTACAGCATTTCTCAAACATCTTGGAACACAAGGCAGTACTGTTTTATCTGTCTGTGTGATTATCTCCTCTCTCTGTTCCTCAGCTCTTGTCAAATGTGAAATTAAGGATAATCCTTCCTTTCTCTGGGGGAATTAGATTCTTCTAAGCCAGGAGAAACGTGACAATACCGACGGTTTCTTTCTCAGAAGGAGATCTCTGAACCCTTGGAGATAAAAACTCCCTTTCATTTTGAGGCATAGCTTTAGAGTGGAGACTGCTCCTCAGAAGTGCCCTCCTTTTGTGTCTCTTTAAATACTCAAGACAGTGGAGCACCTTCAGCTGAAGGCAATGAAGCATCCTGTTCCAGAACAACCTGATTAAAGCATCGTCTCGAGTGGGATGTCCAAAATCCATCAGTCACACAAAGCATCTGAACCTAGGTTTTCTTGCATGCCAAGTCAGTACAACTGGTCATGTTTTCTATAGAGCTGGACCTGGTTAGTGCTATCAGTGAGCAACCATGGGATTGGGACCTGGAGGCAAAGAAGAAAGGAAGCTCTTTTGATGGGTTATGCAGCCTGCCACAGCAGCTAAAAGGCAACATTCACGCACCCAGGGTCTTGGATATACTCAGCACTTTGATTATCAGGAGCAGCTGACTAAAAAATATATTATGTGAAAGCTGTGTCCTGGATTACTGATTATCTATGCTGTGCAATATTACCAAAAGCCAATCAACCAGCAACCAGGTTCACAACTGAAATGAAGACGTCCTCCATCTTACCTGTTGTAGCAATACAGTCAAATCCCACGAAAGCATAAAAACACGTGGCTGCCCCTGAGAGGACTCCTTTCAATCCATAGGGCATAAACCCTCCAACACCATAGAGCTTTTCTCCCTGTGTTTGACTAAAAAGCATGGCACTGGGTTAGAAGCATTCTGCCTAGGTGGGAACAACAAAACTATTCATACAGTTCATAGCGACACACACAGCTGGAGTTCAAAGCAACATGCTCTCCTTTTCACACACCAGTATACAAATACCAGGCAAAATGCTGAGCCCTACCCACTGCTGAGCTCTGGACCAGCCTGCAACAGTCTGGGGAATGCATGGAATAAAAATGGTTCTGTTCATTCCCATCATCTGTTTTTTGGTGGGGATAAAAATGTCTTGGCTACGACAGGGAGAAAATACCACAAACATTAAGATTCCACTCCTAGTATTAATCCATTTACATAGATACACCTACTAATTTAATCAAGCTTTTAAAAAAGCCCAACATGTAATTCTTAAAACTGAAGTCAAGTAAAAATGTGAACTATGCACTGTTCACCTAAGACGGACTCAGATGAAGCGTGAGTAGATGCCAGAGAGCAATGCAGGGCGCCACGACAGCCTGAAATCCACCCAGGCCTCCAGCCTCAACTTCAAAATTCCCTGTACCAACTTTGTATCCAAATCCTGCATGCCACCCTGAGGGAGGAGAGGTGCCTGCCCCTCTGAAACATCAAATGCTAACCCTGATACACAGTTTATTAAAGTCAATAGACAGACATCTAATGACTCAAGTACGCTGGGGACCTAAGTCTGAGATACAACAGCTTGTGTTGAAACACTGTCTAAAATACCCTTCTGTTCAAGTTAACTGAGGCCACTCAAAATTCAGCAAAAAGCCTTTGTCATGATGAATTCAGGCAATTAAATTAAGGGAAATCCC
>NW_018363521.1:0-1643 GCF_002078875.1 Numida meleagris
CCTCCCAGTCCCTCCCACTTCATCCCAGTCCATCCCAGTTCATCCCAGTGCCCTCCCAGTCCATCCCAGTTCATCCCAGTCCATCCCAGTTCATCCCAGTGCCCTCCCAGTCCATCCCAGTCCCTCCCAGTTCCTCGCAGTTCATCCCAGTTCATCCCAGTCCCTCCCAGTCCCTCCCAGTCCATCCCAGTGCCCTCCCAGTGACTCCCAGTCCATCCCAGTACATCCCAGTACATCCCAGTGCCCTCCCAGAATATCCCAGTTCCTCCCAGTCCCTCCCAGTCCATCCCAGTGCCCTCCCAGTCTGTCCCATTCCCTCCCAGTCCATCCCAGTTCCTCCCAGTTCCTCCCAGTCCATCCCAGTCCCTCCCAGTCCCTCCCAGTGCCCTCCCAATTTGTCCCAGTCTCTCCCAGTCCGTCCCAGTAGATCCCAGTAGCTCCCAGTCCATCCCAGTTCATCCCAGTCCCTCCCAGTCCCTCCCAGTTCATCCCAGTGCCCTCCCAGTCCATCCCAGTGCCCTCCCAGTAGCTCCCAGTCCCTCCCAGTTCATCCCAGTCTCTCCCAGTGCACTCCCAGTCCATGCCAGTGGATCCCAGTGGATCCCAGTCCATCCGAGTCCGTCCCAGTGCCCTCCCAGTATATCCCAGTCCATCCCAGTATATCCCAGTACCCTTCCAGTTCATCCCAGTTCATCCCAGTCCATCCCAGTATCTCCCAGTCCGTCCCAGTCCCTCCCAGTCCATGCCAGTTCATCCCAGTGCCCTCCCAGTATATCCCAGTCCATCCCAGTATATCCCAGTACCCTTCCAGTTTGTCCCAGTTCATCCCAGTTCCTCCCAGTCCCTCCCATTCCATCCCAGTCCCTCCCAGTCCCTCCCAGTCCATCCCAGTCCCTCCCAGTCCCTCCCAGTCCATCCCAGTCCATCCCAGTCCATCCCAGTTTGTCCCAGTCACTCCCAGTTGGTCCCAGTCGCTCCCAGTCTGTCCCAGTTCATCCCAGTCTGTCCCAGTCCCTCCCAGTGCCCTCCCAGTCCCTCCCAGTCCCTCCCAGTGCCTCCCAGTTCATCCCAGTCCATCCCAGTCCATCCCAGTCCCTCCCAGTCCATCCCAGTCCTTCCCAGTTCATCCCAGTCCCTCGCAGTCCCTCCCAGTGCCCTCCCAATTTGTCCCAGTCTCTCCCAGTCCGTCCCAGTCCATCCCAGTGCCCTCCCAGTCCATCCCAGTACATCCCAGTGCCCTCCCAGTATATCCCAGTTCCTCCCAGTCCCTCCCAGTGCCCTCCCAGTCCTTCCCAGTCTGTCCCAGTGCCTTCCCAGAATATCCCAGTCCTTCCCAGTCCTTCCCAGTTCCTCCCAGTCCCTCCCAGTCCCTCCCAGTTCATCCCAGTGCCCTCCCAGTCCATCCCAGTTCATCCCAGTCCCTCCCAGTTCCTCCCAGTCCATCCCAGTCCCTCCCAGTGCCTCCCAGTTCATCCCAGTCCCTCCCAGTCCATCCCAGTCCTTCCCAGTTCATCCCAGTGCCCTCCCAGTCCATCCCAGTCCCTCCCAGTTCCTCCCAGTTCATCCCAGTCCCTCCCAGTCCCTCCCACTTCATCCCAGTCCATCCCAGTTCATCCCAGTGCCCTCCCAGTATCTCCCAGTCC
>NW_018363522.1:0-1719 GCF_002078875.1 Numida meleagris
GTGTTCCCAGGGGACAGCCAGACCCCTGCTGTGGATACGTTGTGTCTCCTGCAGAATATCGCCCAAGCACAGGGCTTGCCAAAACAGGTTACTTTGTAGTTCACACTCAGAGAACCGCGGTAACACTGGCTTCTTCCCACCTTTTGACTGAGGGGTACAGGTCTGTTGCTCTCCCGGCTCTTGGAGAATTCCCTTTGGCACAGCCAGGTGGTTTACCATGGGCCCTCTCACTCCTGCTGGCTTCTATTTCCACATTCGACTCTGCTCATTTCCCACGTTTTTCTTTATCCAGCTGCTTACTTATTCTTTTGCATCCTCCTTCACGGCGTGCTTCCGTTTCCTTGTATTGGCAGGCAAAGAATCAGCCCTGCAGAGCTGCTCTTTCCCCATGTCCTCTTTCTCCGCGTTCTGTTCCTGCCCGCCTCCCTCTCATTTCTCTGTGCCTCCTTCAGCCTCGGCCTCCTTGCTCCGAGCAGCAGGTTGAGGCCAGCTGCCTCTCTAGCAGCACGCTTCCACCTCATCTCTGCCTGACGCTCACCCTCTCTTGCACGCCTCTCGTTCTCATCCTTCCTCTTGTGCTTCACTTGGCCCTGCCCCTGCTGTGTACGTGCCTGCAGGCCGCGCTGGCAGCAGGAGATGGCTACTGCTGAAGGTGCTGACACTTCACCACTGCGCATCACCTCCCCTTCCACAGCAGCCCTGTTAGTTGTGGTTTGTCACCTTTCCAAACTCCCGTACGGACTTCATAGCGATGAGGTAGTGCTGGCTTACGTGATGAAAGACTGCTGTCGCCCGTTTGTGGAAGAAGCAGAGGCCCCTGGGCTGGGGAACTCCGGCCCTTCCCTTTGCTGCCACACGAGGTGACCAGCCCCACAGCTGGGGGACCCTGCAGGGGGCTGGGCAAAGGCTCCACAGGCACCTCTGACCAACTCTGTCCACCCCAATGAGTTCTGCTTGGGATGCAGAACAGAGCATCTCGAGATCGCAAACAACGTGAAGGAGGAACCAGAGGCAGGAGAGGAGGGAAAAAAGGATAAAAGGGGGCACTTGTATGCCCAGAAGTTGCTGCTCACTGCGCTCGTCTCACCATGCTCTGCACCTGATCAGTGCAGGCTGTCCCGTGTGTGTGTGCGTTTCTGCACGTGTGCACTTGTGCATCGAAGAATGTCAGTGGGTGACAGGTTTTCTGCATGGAGGAGTTCAGTGACACACCTCCGCTTCCTCCGCACTTCCACGTCACGCACCGTTGTGTCAGACTGCTCCTCTGCTGCCATCTGTCACACGGCACCCACACGTACTGGGATATTGGTGGGAAGGTTCAACCCTGACTGCCGCACCGCCAACATCCGCCCCTGACGTCACAGGCCAACACCGTACCATGAGAGGCATTACCTTCAGAGCAGCTTAGAACATGCGGAATATTTTAAAATAACAGAACTTACTTTATTTTCTTAGTTTCTAATGTTTAACTAAGAGAGAAGGCTTCGGACTGCATCCCCACACGTTCTGTTTGAGAACTGGCCGGTAATGCATTTCTGCCAACAGAAAATGGAGCTGCAAAGTTCCCCAGAGGTCCCTTCCAACCTCTATGATTCTGTGATCGTACGAGAAAGAAACGGCACGAACCATGTGCTAACTGCACGGGGTGGAGATGGCAGGGGCGATCTCTCTTCCAAGGCAGAGGGACGGGCTTAGCAGCAGGAGTAGGCAGACAGTGCT
>NW_018363523.1:0-1706 GCF_002078875.1 Numida meleagris
CCTCAACATGCCCATGCTGGTTTGGCCTAACAACCCGCCCCGTCAGGAACAAGAACGGGGACATTAAGCAAGTACTTTCTGAGGAGCAGGGTCCAGATGAGACAAAGAGCCAGACCTCAACAGGGCCATGCTGGTTTGGCCGAACCACTTGCCCCATCAGGAATGAGGACGGGAACAAAACTCAGGTGCTTCCCAAACAGCACCATGCAGATGGGACCAAGAGCCAGACCTCCAGCTGGCTCTGCTGGTTGGGCCTAACATCCTGCTCCATCAGGAATGAGGATGGGAACAAAGACCCGGTGCTTCCCGAAGAGCAGCGTCCAGTGGAGAGCAAGAACCCGATGCTCCCCTCGGCGGTTGGGAGAGAATGGAGCTGAGTGCAGCGGTGTGACTCCTTCTCGCTATTCTCTCCAGGAGAGGTGAAGCACTCCGATCAAAGGACTCTGAGCAGTTGCTGAGCTGGGCGAGGGCTCAGGGCTGCATGGATGACGTGGAGCTGGTATTGTTCATAGCGGAGTGGAAGCTGTTGAGCGGTAAGTTGTGGGCTGGCGCCCTGGATGGTTTTCAGGACTATAAGAAGTTAGGTGTTACGTGGAGGACGGTGATTAATGCACTTAAGAGTATGAAGGGAGAGTGCAGAGAATTTTAAAGTTTCAGAATCGAACTGTATCTACCTCAGCATTAGTTACTTTTCTTAAATGGATAAGCAAAAACGTCCCTGAGTTTCTGAAATCTGGGTTTTCTTTTGATGGGGCAGCTTGGGACAAAATTGGCGTAAGACTCTGGGATGCTGAAACTACTGCAGAGAAAACGGCTGCAAAGCTTTTACCCGTTTGGCACTAAATCTCGGAAGCTCTCAAACAAGTTCGACGGGGAAGGACGAATCCTTCACTGCTGCGGGGGTCGCCGATCCGCGACTCCACCCCCTCCCCTGGTCGGGGAGAAGAAAAATTGTGGCCCTCAGAGAACGCTGCCGCTGCTGCTGCCTGCCCCCCCACCGGCGCTCGCCGTGACGCTGCTGCTGCCCGCACGTAATTTTGTTAAAGACAAGGATGGACTGCAACTAGAGGATCTTTTTGATCCTAGTCCCGTAGATCCGGAGGACGAACTGGATTTTTTTTTTTTTTTTACCTCCTGACAACAATTTGAAGGGGATGGAAAGGAAAAAATGTTGTCTCTTCTATAGCGTACTACAGTGCTTTAGAACAGTGCAGAAAAGAAGTAATATCACGGGGTGATACTGTTACGTTGCCAGCCTTTCCTGTGATGCATCATGCAAATCAGCCCCCCTGGTGGGAGTGCCTGCCTCATGAGGCGGTGAAGGAGCTAAGGAGCTCGGTGAAAGATGATGGAATTCAGTCTGCCTTTACGTGTCATCTTTTGGTTGCAGTCAGTGACAGCTCTGTTATTACTATGTTATTACATCACGACTGGAGATGTTTGCAATGTTCATACAGGGAGGTCGACATCGTCTACAGATTTTACGAGCTCTTGACCCTGATTGCATCTACATACCCGCTACTAAAAATGATTTAGATTGGATTCTTGTGCATTCATTCGCTTTTCAAACTGCTATGGCTGACTGTACTGGACAAATCTCCTCTCACCCCCCCAAACATCAGTTACTGCATAATTTGAGTGATCTGTCCCGTACTACAAATGTTTTACTTTCACATGCTCCAATATCTAATGCTGTTACTGTATTT
>NW_018363524.1:0-1670 GCF_002078875.1 Numida meleagris
TCTTTTCTTTTCTTTTCTTTTCTTTTCTTTTCTTTTCTTTTCTTTTCTTTTCTTTTCTTTTCTTTTCTTTTCTTCTCTTCTCTTCTCTTTTCTTTCTTTTTGTGGGAGTGTGTGAGGATGGGGCTATTTCTCTTTTTTCAGTTTTACCTTTTTTTTTCAGAAGGCTGAGTTTTCTGAACTTTAGACACGGTGTAAGGCTTTGGTGCACATCCTCCATTTTGTGCACTATTTCAGAAAGATTTCCAGGATTCCTACACTGCTGTATGGCACTGTAGTGTGAATATGAATCGATGCTCAGTGTTGAAGGTCTGTGTTGTTGAGTAAAGGTTTCAAAAAGAAAAAGGAAAATAAATGGAAGCTGTGGGGTCTATTTAATGTGGATTAATTTCCTTTTTCTTTAAGAACACATCTTTGCAGTAGGGTTGTTCTGGGGAGAGAAGCTGGCTTCTCGTCCTTGTGCCCAAGTTTGTAAGTAGAATACCAGAACTGTTTTCAAAACAATCGCCCAGGCTGAGCTATTATTTCCTCTGCTTCTGATATGACCGTACGTTGTTGCCTTTTGATTAATTTGAGGTCGTTTGTTCACAGTAGAAACGTGCACAAGAGGACATGCTGTTTGGGGGGAGCATCATGTGGTTTTTAGTAATTTTAGTAATGTGCACAGGTTGGTGGTCCAGCAGCTTGTCACATTGCTGGGAGGGTCCATAATCACTGGCACAGAATTGTACCTGATGTTCGGTGCTGTCCTGACAGGTTTCAGAGATTTAGCAGGGATGGTGATGCAGACGCTGCCTGGCTCAGCTGGCAACTTCTTCACTTACAAGTTTTCTGATGTGTGAGTGCAGATTTCTGTATTTCCCCACAGTTTCTCTCCTCACGCCTGTCGCCGGTGGCACAGAGCACCCCAGGGTGGCACTTTGCCGGTGGCGTGGGCAAACTTTTCCTCTTCATTTATCTGACTTCCCGGACTTCTTGAAGAAATGCGCATTTCAGCCGTACTTGTCGATTTTTAGTTACTGATTTTACGGCCCCCAGACCAGAGCCGCCGCTCCCGGGCTGGGTGGGGACGGGCCAGGAAGCCCCAACTCACGGAATTTCCACCATCCTCCGGTGGGCCTGAGAAGGAGGAAAAAATATAGAGAAGGAAGAAGACAGAGAGAGGGCAATATATCTACAAGTATAAGTAGAAAGAAAATGAAGACAATGAATCCTCTCCAATGAACGGGGACTTGGAGGGATGACTTACCACGGGGCCCCGGCGGCGGGGAGGTATTTCCGTCGGGTCTCCGCAGGAGCTCACTCGGAGAAGGTGCATCCACCGCCCGCAGCCGGGCCCTGGCTCTGGTGCTGCACCACTTCTTGCGGGGGACGGCTGCTGCCCTGCGGCGCTCCAGGCCGCTTCGCCGCGCCGTGCTCCTGGACCTGAGGAGGAGGCACCGGGGCAGGGCAGAGAGCAGCGGGGCTCCGTGTGGCGGCTGGGCTTTCCTCGTGAGGAGGCTTTTCCTTTTTCTCCTTTTTTCCCTCTCCTTTTTTCCCCCTCTCTCCTCTCCTTTTCTTCCCCCTCTCTCCTCTCTTTTCCCCCCTCCTCCTTTCCTTTTTTCCCCCCTCCTCTCCTCTCCTTTTTTTCCCCCCTCCTCTCCTCTCCTTTTTTTCCCCCTCCTCTCCTCTCC
>NW_018363525.1:0-1668 GCF_002078875.1 Numida meleagris
CAGCTCTCCCTGCCCCACAGCTCTGCCCCATAGATCCGTGCCCCATAGCTCTCCCTGCCCCATAGCTTTTCCAGTCCTATAGGTACAGCCAGACCCACAGCTCTGCCCCACGGCTCTGCCCCATAGATCTGTGCCCCACAGCTCTCCCTGCCCCACAGCTCTGCCCCATAGCTCTCCCTGCCCCATAGCTTTTCCAGTCCTATAGGTACAGCTGCACCCACAGCTCTGCCCCACGGATCTGTGCCCCATAGCTCTCCCTGCCCCACAGATCCGTGCCCCACAGCTCTGCCCCACAGCTCAGCCCCATATCTCTGCCCTGTAGATCTGTGCCCCATAGCTCTCCCTGCCCCACAGCTCTGCCCCATATCTCTGCGCCCCACAGCTCTCCCTGCCCCACAGCTCTGCCCCATAGATCCGTGCCCCACAGCTCTCCCTGCCCCATAGCTCTCCCTGCCCTATAGCTACAGCCGGACCCACAGCTCTGCCCCATAGATCTGTGCCCCATAGCTCTCCCTGCCCCATAGATCTGTGCCCCATAGCTCTCCCTGCCCCACAGATCTGTGCCCCATAGCTCTCCCTGCCCCATAGATCTGTGCCCCATAGCTCTCCCTGCCCCATAGCTACAGCCGGACCCACCGATCTGCCCCACGGCTCTGCCCCATAGCTCTGCCCCATAGATCCGTGCCCCACAGCTCTCACTGCCCCATAGCTCTGCCCCATAGATCTGTGCCCCATAGCTGTACCCACTCCTATAGCTACAGCTGGACCCACAGCTCTGCCCCACAGATCTGTGCCCCACAGCTCTCCCTGCCCCATAGCTCTGCCCCATAGCTCTCCCAGCCCTATAGCCACAGCCGGACCCACAGCTCTGCCCCATAGCTCTGCCCCATAGCTGCTCTCCCTGCCCTACAGCTCTGCCCCATAGATCCGTGCCCCACAGCTCTGCCCCACAGCTCTCCCTGCCCTATAGCTACAGCCGGACCCACAGCTCTGCCCCACGGCTCTGCCCCATAGATCTGCCCCACGGCTCTGCCCCATAGCTCTCCCAGCCCCATAGCTACAGCCGGACCCGCAGCTCGGGCCCACAGCTCTCCCTGCCCCACAGCTCTGCCCCATAGCTGTACCCTGCCCTATAGCTACAGCCGGACCCACAGCTCGGCCCCACAGCTCTGCCCCATGGATCTGTGCCCCACAGCTCTCCCTGCCCCATAGCTGTACCCAGCCCTATAGCTACAGCCAGAGCCACAGCTCTGCCCCATAGCTCTGCCCCATAGATTTGCCCCAGAGCTCTGCCCCATAGCTCTCCCTGCCCCATAGCTCTGCCCCATCGCTCTGTGCCCCATAGCTGTACCCTGCCCTATAGCTACAGCCGGACCCACAGCTCTGCCCCATAGCTCTCCCTGCCCCATAGATCTGTGCCCCATAGCTGTACCCAGCCCTGTAGCTACAGCCGGACCCACAGCTCTGCCCCATAGCTCTCCCTGCCCCATAGATCCATGCCCCATAGATCCGTGCCCCATAGCTCTGCCCCATAGATCCGTGCCCCATAGCTCTGTGCCCCATAGCTCTGCCCCATAGATCCGTGCCCCATAGCTCTGTGCCCCATAGCTCCCCCTGCCCCATAGATCCGTGCCCCATAGCTCTGTACCCCATAGCTCTGCCCCATAG
>NW_018363526.1:0-1639 GCF_002078875.1 Numida meleagris
ATCCCATCCCCATCCCCATCCCCATCCTCATCCCATCCCTTGGTGCCACAGCTTTGGGCATCATTGGCACCTGTGTCTCTTTCCCGTCAAGCGTCTGATTAATTCCCAGAAATCTGCAGTGCGCAAATGAATAATAATACCAATGAATGCTAATTGGTGAGCTGCGTCCTGACAAATTGATTTGTCGGCACGGTGGCAAGGAGGGGCTCTGTTAACATCGCATGCCCCACTGGACCCAAGACTGAGGATGAGGGAGTTCCCACATGTGAGGGTCACGCATCTAATACTGACCCCAAGACTGGATGGGACTGAGGGGACTCTTGCTGGGGTGGGCATGGTGTTGCTGTCCTGCCACCTACAGCTCCTAGCAGCTCCAAGCTCCAGCTTCCAAGCTGGAATTGCTCAAAATGCCATGATTTCACCCAGTTTGGGCTCAGGGGCTGTTTTTTTCTGAGGTGCACACGGTGAGTACTGGGTAGAGGGGGAAGAAGTTTGTCTTCAAGGGATACCCCAGGGATGCTCCAGGGATGCCTTAGGGGTGCTCCAGAGATGTTTTAGGGATGTGCAGTGATGCTCCAGGGATGCTCTGGGGATAACCCCGCAGATGCTAGCAGCCAGCCCCACCTCGGTGCTGCTATGCCACCAGGAGGGACCTGCTGGGAGCAGGGATGGTGCGAGGAGGCTCCATTTCAGCCCCTGTTGTAAGGATGAGTGGAGACAGTCCCTGCGGTGAAGGGGACAGCCACATAGGTCAGGACTGGGATCCAGCCCCTCTCCTGCCCTCTGGGTAACATCCCCAGGGCTGGCAGCTCCCAGACCCAGGCCCTGTCCCACAGACTGGGGGCTCATGGGACTCCCCCACCCACTTGTTGCTGCTGAGCTCTGCCTGCAGGAGCAGGGCTGGAGCTCCGCCGCTCCCTTTCCCTCTTCAATTCTTTATGGCACTGCATCTTTAATAGCTTTACAGAGCCCATTTAATGTGCTCCGAGACATGAAGTGCTGTCTAATCAGCACATTTAGGAGAATTGCCCACATCCTGGTCTCTCTGCCATAAAACAGTGCCCACAGAAGCATCTGTAATTAATGCTTTTTTTTCGCTCGCTCGCTCTCTCTCCTCCTGAATCAATTTATAAAGCACGGACTTCCTCTGAGCTGGAGCTTTTAGGCTGTTTTACTCCGGCATCCGAGGTGACTAGGCAGCACTCGTCAATTAAGCAGCTGTGTATAATGGATGCTTCAGAGTAAAAAACACAGTCTGATTCCCAGAAATGATCAATGCGTATTTTTCTCACAAAAAACACACGCTCACACGCACACACTGGGCTCCTCTTCCCCTCTGAGGGTTGAAAGAGGCCACCGAGAAGGGAAAAAGGAGGGGGGGGTGGGTGTGAAAAAGCAGCTCTTTTCTCCTGCCTTTGAAAGGTAAAAGATAAAACGGGGTGAGAATTAGGGACAGGGCTAATTGCTATAATCCGCCTAATCGCCCGGCGGAGGTGGAGACCTGCTTGCTGTCACCTGGAGCCACGTGAGGTCCCCAGGGGAAGGAGCTGAGCAGATGGCAGGGCCTGGGCATGGCCTTCAGGGCAGGTGGGGGCAGTGCCAGGGCCCTGAGTTATTCATCATCCTCATCCCATCTTAA
>NW_018363527.1:0-1673 GCF_002078875.1 Numida meleagris
GTGGCACTCGGCACGTGGCAATCCACACATGGCAGCTGGCACGTGGCATGTGGGACTCGGCACATGGCATCTGGCTTGTGGCATGTAGCGTGTGGCACCGGGCATGTGGGCCGTGGCACAAGGATCTCGGCACATGGCAGCTGGCACGTGGCCTGTGGCACATGGCAACTGGGCAAGTGGCACGTGGCTCTGGGCAGGTGGGCTATCCGCACATGGCAACTGGCACGTGGCCTGTGGCACATGGCACTGGGCAAGTGGGCTATGGCACATGGCACTTGGCACGCGGCGATCCGCACGTGGCAGCTGGCACGTGGCATGTGGGACACGGCACATGGCAACTGGCTCGTGGCGTGTGGTGTGTGGCACGTGGAACTTGGCACATGGCCTGCAGCTCATGGCACTGGGCTAGTGGGCTATGGCACATGGCACTTGGCACGTGGCAATCCGCACGTGGCATCTGGCTTGTGGCATGTAGCGTGTGGCACTGGCCATGTGGGCCGTGGCACGTGGATCTTGGCACGTGGCAATCTGCACATGGCACGTGGCACATGGCACCAGGCAACTGGCTCGTGGCTTGTGGCACGTGGTACTGGGCAAGTGGGCTATGGCACAAGGAACTTGGCACATGGCAGGTGGCACATGGCACGTGGCAACTGGCTCGTGGCGTGTGACACGTGGCACTGGGCAGGTGGGCTATGGCACAAGGATCTTGGCACGTGGCAACCACCATGTGGCATGTGGCACGTGGCACTGGGCAAGTGGGCAGGTGGGCCATGGCACAAGGATCTTGGCACATGGCAATCTGCACATGGCACGTGGAACACAGGACTTGGCACAGGGATCATGGCACGTGGCACATGGGACTTGGCATGGGGACCACGGCCTGTGGCACACGTGACTTTGCACGGGGACCACAGCACATGGCACATGGCACAGGGACCATGGCCCGTGGCACGTGGGACTTGACATTTGGATCACGACATGTGGCACATGGGTCATGGCACGTGGACCACAGCACGTGGCACACGGGACATGGCACAGGGATCATGGCACGTTGCATGTGGGACTTGGCACGTGGACCACGGCCCGTGGCACATGGGACTTGACATTTGGGTCACGGCATGTAGCACATGGGTCATGGCGCTTGGACCACAGCACGTGGCACACGGGACATGGCACAGGGATCACGGCACGTGGCACAAGTGACTTGGCAGGTGGACCACAGCACGTGGCACATGGGACATGGCACAGGGATCATGGCACGTTGCACATGGGACTTGGCACTTGGACCACGGTCTGTGGCACATGGGACTTGACATTTGGGTCACGGCATGTAGCACATGGGTCATGGCACGTGGACCACAGCACGTGGCACACGGGACATGGCAGAGGGATCATGGCACGTGGCACGTGGGACTTGGCACGTGGACCACAGCACGTGGCACATGGGACATGGCACAGGGATCATGGCACGTTGCACGTGGGACTTGGCACGTGGACCACGGTCCGTGGCACATGGGACTTGACATTTGGGTCACGGCATGTAGCACATGGGTCATGGCACGTGGACCACAGCACGTGGCACACGGGACATGGCACAGGGATCATGGCACGTGGCACAAGTGACTTGGCAGGTGGACCACAGCACGTGGCACACGGCACGTGGCACGTGG
>NW_018363528.1:0-1721 GCF_002078875.1 Numida meleagris
TATGCCAAGCTTAATATGGAACGGGCTTCCTAGCCTCAAACAGCAGAAGTAACTTCTCCCTGCTAGGTAGGGCATTATTCGTTTCTTTCCTATGTAAAAAAGGCAAGAATGTTTGCATGGTAACAGGATGTTTACCCTCAGACATCCACATCCAGATGTCCCCACAAGCAAGATCTCTGCAAAGATGGTTGTCCGACAGAATCATAGCCTGATGAAGGCTGTCCTATAATCCACAAAGCAAAGAGTTTTATATAAAGCTGCAAAACAAAGGAGAGGCTTTCACACAACAGACATTGCGTGCACAACTTAACAGGCGGCTGAGCCGATCTATTCCTTTGTAGCATTAGAAGGGCACACCTGTTTGCTCCAAACTTCATCAGGAACTTAGACGGTCCACATAAAGCATTAAAAGAGCGTCTCAAAACATCTCAAGAAACTGCGACACGAGCAACTGAGCCAACCTAGTGGCTCATACTTGCTGTTTGTTGAGTGCAAAAGAGCTGGCAGGAAGAAAAGCAAGCACAGGGAACGAATGCAGGCTCTGCGTTCAGGACATGAGACTGCAGCGGCAAGACAACGCAGATGTCACACTAAGTACTGACTGTGTTTAAGATTCTAATTTCTTCACCTGATGTGGATGCCCCTGGGAACACAAAGCGCAGAGCACTGCAGAAGGCGGTGGTGCTAGCCCTACTGTGCAAGGTGGAAGCACTGTTTTGCTCCCCGAGTATTTATTTGTGTGTGTGGTGCTATAAGAAAACAGCTACTGAGGTTCCAAGGGAAAGGCAAGGAGGGGAAGGGGAAGGGGAAGGGGAGGCGAGGCCATGGTTTGTCTTTTTTATGCTTTACGGATACAATCAGGCACAAACTGGTTTTCCCGTCCTGCAGCCAGGAATGCTCTGACCTGAGGGGTGCGTGGCTGCAAGAGGAATGTTTCTGTGGAAGCACAGCTCGTTCCTCCCCTCTGACGCGGGGAGAAGGCGTGGGACAAAATAGGAAAGCAGAATGCGTCTGCATTCTCCTCATGGCTCTTATTTCCTGTCTTATGGTGGGAAATGAGCTGAGCCGCTGTGCCTCTTTATGATGGTTAGCTCGGTACCTCTTCCATCATGATTCCCAGCTGTTTGTGTGTGTAATGCTCCGCGCTCAGACCCTGCAGAGCCCAAAGGCCTCCTTGGCAGCTGTCACTCACTTGGAGATTGTAGGGTGCCGTGCCTCCTGTCTGTGCCTGCTTCCCAGGTGCCATTTGCAAGACACTGTAGGCCCACCCGGTTGGAACTGCGGTCAGCAAACACAAACATAAAAGAAGTCTGAAGGTAGTCCTTTTTATTTCACAGGCTCTAATAATCAGAAAACCTAGTTCTGCAGTGGAACACAGATGGAAGCAATTCACCTGTATGACAAAGGGGTGGAGCCTGGTTCCACTCCTCCCAAACCTCATTTAAGGGCTGGCTGCCCTGAGGGAAGGACGTCTGCTTGGAGATCTGTTCTTTTGTAGTATTTTGTGAGTTCTCATCCTCAAATAGGGGTGAGCAATGTTGTCTTCCTTTTCTAAGATGAGTCCTTTACCTTCTTGGGGTGATTATAAACTGTGTCTGCTATTGCTTTTGTCTACAGTTGCCAATTTAGGTTACGGTTAGAGGTTACGCTTCAGAGTTTGTTGGGAGGGACTTGGGCCCCTAAGGGCCGCCTTAGCCACCTAAGGGGCCGACAGTGTCAGT
>NW_018363529.1:0-1720 GCF_002078875.1 Numida meleagris
CACACACTGCAGAGCACCCACCCAGCACCATGCAAGGCAGCCACACTCAGCACCGTGCAATGCAACCACACTCAGCACCGTGCAATGCAACCACACTCTGCATTGCACCCACCCAGCACTGTGCAATGCAACCACACAGAGCCCAGCACCCACCCAGCACCGTGCAATGCACCCACACACTGCACAGCACCCATCCACACCATGCAATGCAACCACACTCAGCACCGTGCAATGCAACCACACTCTGCATTGCACCCACCCAGCACTGTGCCATGCAACCACACACTGCAGAGCATCCACCCAGCACCATGCAATGGAACCACACACTGCAGAGCTCCCACCCTCTGCAATGCAGCCACACTCAGCACCGTGCAATGCAGCTGCACACTGCAGAGCACCCACCCAGCACCGTGCAGTGCAACCACACTCAGCACCGTGCAATGCAACCACACACTGCATTGCACCCATGCAGCACCTTGCAATGCAACCACACTCTGCAGTGCACCCACCCAGCACCGTGCAATGCAGCCACACTCAGCACCGTGCAATGCACCCACTCTCTTCATTGCACCCACCCAGCACCGTGCAATGCACTCACACACTGCACTGCACCCACCCAGCACCTTGCAATGCAACCACACTCAGCACCGTGCAATGCACCCACACACTGCAGAGCACCCACCCAGCACCGTGCAATGCAACCCTACACTGTAGAGCTCCCACCCTCTGCAATGCAACCACACTCTGCATTGCACCCACCCAGCACCGTGCAATGGAACTGCACATTGCATTGCACCCACCCAGCACCGTGCAATGCAACCACACACTGAATTGCAGCCACGCACCACTGTGCAATGCAACCACATTCTGCAGAGCTCCCACCCTCTGCAATGAAGCCGCACTCAGCACCGTGCAATGCAACCACACTCTGCATTGTACCCACCCAGCACCGTGCAATCCAACCACACACTGCACTGCACCCACCCAGCACTGTGCAATGCAACCACACACTGCAGAGCACCCATCCAGCACCGTGCAATGCACCCACATGCTGCACTGCACCCACCCAGCACCATGCAATGCAACCACACTCTGCATTGTACCCACCCAGCACCGTGCAATGCAACCACACACTGCAGAGCATCCACCCAGCACCATGCAATGGAACCACACTCTGCATTGCACCCACCCAGCACCGTGCAATGCAACCACACTCAGCATTGCACCAACAAAGCACCATGCAATGCAGCCACTCACAGCTCTGTGCAATGCAACCACACTCTGCATTGCACCCACCCAGCACCGTGCCATGCAACCACACACTGCACAGCATCCACCCAGCACCATGCAATGGAACCACACACTGCAGAGCTCCCACCCTCTGCAATGCAGCGACACTCAGCACCGTGCAATGCAGCCACACACTGCATTGCACCCATGCAGCACCGTGCAATGCAACCACACACTGCAGAGCACCCACCCAGCACCGTGCAATGCAGCCACACTCAGCACCGTGCAATGCAACCACACAGAGCCCAGCACCCACCCAGCACCGTGCAATGCACCCACACTCTGCATTGCAGCCACCCAGCACGGTGCAATGCAACCACACACTGCAGAGCTCTCACCCTCTGCAATGCAGCCACACTCAGCACCGTGCAATGCAGCTGCACACTGCAGTGCTCCCATCCAGCACCGTGCAATGCACCCACACACTGCA
>NW_018363530.1:0-1718 GCF_002078875.1 Numida meleagris
GACGTGACCCCGAGGCGACCGCTCCCCGCAGGGCGTCGATATGAGCACGCTGCGGGCGCTCAACTTCACCATCATGGAGACGGAGTGCACCCCGAGGCCACAGGTGCCCATCGATGACTGCAACTTCAAGGAGAATGGGGTGAGACTGAGAGGGCGATGGTGGGGAGGGCAGGTGGGGAGCGCGAGGTGACATGGTGCGTGTCCCCAGGTCATCAAGGACTGCTCGGGGCCGGTGACCATCCTGCAGGACGCTCCTGAGAGCAATCTCCGCTGCAGAGATGCCTCATCGGATGTGAGTATGGGGTCCATGGGGTGGGATGTTGATGCCGATGCCGGCACACTTCTTCCTGCCCCACACCGTGAGGGGTCCCTGTCCCCAGGAAGCTTTGGGGGTATTCTCATGTCTCCATCCCATCCTGATGTCTCCATGACAGGGACAATAGAGAAAGGGATGAGGGGTCCTGGGTGCGTGCACGGTCCCCAGTGTGGTGTCCCAGATGTGGGGTCTCCAGATCTGGGGCTCCATAGTTGGGCTCCCACTGCCTGACTGACACCCACCTTCCCCCCACAGCCGGTTCTCGTCCAGCGGGGCCGATTGCGTCGCTTCTTTGGCAAGATCCGACCCTACCTCCCGGTCATCCTCCCCGTGGGCTTCCCGCGTGTTGGCTGAATGAATAAATGAGGCCACGTGCGGCCACCGAGTGTCACCCGGGCTTTCCTCTCACTGCCTGATGGGGAAACGGAGGCACGGGCTGGGAGGGACCCTCAGTCACCATGCGTGGCCCCGAGCGCCGTGGGGGCATTTCCCTTCATGGGGGCGATGCCATTGGGGCCCCACTCTCGTCCCCTGAAATGAGGGCTGCTGAGCATCCCGGTCTCGAAGAGCATTTTCCCATTCAACCCATCACTATCTCATGGCGTTTTGTCCCCACATAGTGGGGCCCTGAACCTGAGGCCACTCCCATGCCACAGCCCTGTCCAGGGGCATCCAGTGCTGTCCCCAGCCGTGCCACCGGGGCTGTCACCAGCACTTTGGGGTGGGGACATAGGGATGCAAGGGGATCCCACGGCATGGGAGCTGGAGCTGCGGGGCTGTGGCTGCAGCAAGGCCCTCAGGATGTCCTCCTCCTGTCCCTTCGTGTCCCCTTGTGTCCCTTACAAAGGCCCCATGGACTCATGCAGCCCTGTGCACACCCCCAAGCACTGCCTTCTGCAGTGCCCTGATGCCCAGTTTACCTCTGGAGTCTCCTTGGATGTCCCCAGGTCCCAAACCAACGCTGGGGGACGGGATGGGGAGCATGTGGCACCGTGGGGACAGCATGGGGACCATCCCCATCAGCGTCACCTGGAGGGGACACACAGCAAAGACACAGCAAGGCCAGAAAACAGGTTTATTGGGTGGGGGTCAGCGGCGGGACAGCAGTGCCATTGGCTCTGGGGATGGCTCATTTCCTCCTGATGGCTTTGTAGTGGTTGATGCCCGCAGCCACGGTGTTGATGGCCACAGGCACCAGTGGCCAGAAGCGCTTGACGCGGACGGGCTGTGGGGAGAAGCGTTGTCATCGCCATGGGACAGGGACCCTGGCCCCAGGGGGTCCCAGACACCCCTGCGGTCACCCCTCGTTGTGTCCCCACTCACGTCCGCCATGGAGTCCACGCAGGTGACATCGAACACGGCGCGGCCGCCTTGCAGCACCACGGGCGCAGCGCAGTCCTTG
>NW_018363531.1:0-1621 GCF_002078875.1 Numida meleagris
GTGGGGCAGGCCATGGGGACCATATGGGGTGGGCCGTGGGTCATGCTGTGAGGAACACGTGGGTCGGGCTGTGGGGCCCATGTGGGTCAGGCTGTGGGTCACGCTATGGGTCCTGCCATGGGTCCCATGTGGGTTGCACTGTGGGTCACACTGTGGGTCAGGCTGTGAGGACCATGTGGGTCACGCTATGGGTCAGGCCGTGGGGCCCATGTGGGTCACGCTATGGGTCAGGCCATGGGGCCCATGTGGGTCACGCTATGGGTCATGTCATGGGTCCCATGTGGGTCACGCTATGGGTCATGTCATGGGTCCCATGTGGGTCACGCTATGGGTCATGCCATGGGGCCCATGTGGGTCATGTCATGGGTCACACCGTGGGTTGGGCTATGAGGACCATGTGGGTCACGCTATGGGTCAGGCCATGGGTCCCATGTGGGTCACGCTGTGGGTCACGCTGTGGGTCAGGCTATGGGTCGTGTCATGGGTCTCATGTGGCTCATGCTATGGGTCAGGCTGTGGGTCAGGCTGTGGGTCAGGCTATGAGGACCATGTGGGTCACGCTGTGGGTCATGCTATGGGTCAGGCCGTAGCTCACGCTATGGGTCGGACTATGAGGACCATGTGGGTCACGCTATGGGTCGTGCTATGGGTCACACTGTGGGTCGGGCTATGAGAACCATGTGGGTCAGGCTGTGGGTCACGTTGTGGGTCAGGCTATGAGGACCACGTGGGTCACGCTATGGGTCACACTATGGGTCACACTGTGGGTTGGGCTATGAGGACCATGTGGGTCACGCTATGGGTCACACTGTGGGTTGGGCTATGAGGACCATGTGGGTCACGCTATGGGTCACACCATGGGTCGGGCTATGAGGACCACGTGGGTCACGCTATGGGTCACACTATGGGTCACACTGTGGGTTGGGCTATGAGGGCCATGTGGGTCATGCTATGGGTCACACCGTGGGTCGGGCTATGAGGACCACGTGGGTCACGCTGTGGGTCACGCTATGGGTCACACCGTGGGTCAGGCTATGAGGACCATGTGGGTCACGCTATGGGTCACACCGTGGGTCGGGCTATGAGGACCATGTGGGTCACGCTATGGGTCACACTATGGGTCACACTGTGGGTTGGGCTATGAGGGCCATGTGGGTCACGCTATGGGTCAGGCGGTGGGTCAGGCGGTGGGTCACGCTGTGGGTCAGGCTATGAGGACCATGTGGCTCACACTATGGGTCAGGCCGTGGGTCACGCTATGGGTCAGGCCGTGGGTCCCATGTGGCTCACGCTATGGGTCAGGCTGCGGGTCAGGCGGTGGGTCAGGCTAGGAGGACCATGTGGGTCACGCTGTGGGTCAGGCTATGAGGACCATGTGGGTCACGCTATGGGTCAGGCTGTGGGTCACGCCATGGGTCACGCCATGGGTCACGCCATGGGTCACGCCATGGGTCACGCCATGGGTCAGGCTGTGAGTCACGCTATGAAGACCATGTGGGTCACGCTATGGGTCACGCTATGGGTCACGCTATGGGTCACGCCGTGGGTCACGCCGTGGGTCACGCCGTGGGTCACGCCGTGGGTCACGCCGTGGGTCACGCCGTGGGTCACGCCATGGGTC
>NW_018363532.1:0-1717 GCF_002078875.1 Numida meleagris
TTCATAGAGCATGGGGTAGGCGTCGCGTGCTACAACACTGCTAATTGGACAGCGGATATCATCACATAGGCATTCTTGCAGCTAGATAGTGGTTAGCAGTCCCGTAAAGCACAACCTGGAGGCGTAGATGTTTGACCTTGCAACACAGCAGCTGTTCCTCATTTCAGGCCTCCAAGGACACTCCAGGGATTACTTGAGCATCTTCAAATAAAGATGCCCATTGTCTGTCAAATACTTCTCCACAATTCCCCCTTTTTTATTAGCAGACTATTACTACTCTATAAAATAATAGCACTAACCATATTAATAATACAAACATCATAACTCAATCAAGGCCTCGATTGACAACACACCAAACGTAAGAAAAGATACAAGGCAAACATAGCATAGTGACAAGAAATACTGTTAAACCCATTAAAAATAAATAAATAAACACATGGCTGGCCGTGGCCCAAGTTTCTGCAACCTGGAAAAGAATCCCTGAGGGTCCCATTCTGTGTGTACCTGTAACTGATTAGAGAAAAATCTTCAACATCTGTATACTCTGATATATTGATTTTGAATGATCACTAAAATCTGTACAACGCATGCTTTTAGAGCGCTCACAGCCATGCCTTTGGACTAATAGAAAAATCAATGGTTGCACAGCTTCACAGAGATGCGTGTTGGATAGAGTCAATATTAGTAGGCAAGCGTGCTAGAGCATCGCTAGGGGCATTCCTTCCCTTAGCTGGCTAACATCCTATCTTGGTGAGTGTGGCTAAAGCTGAGCCGTGCTGTGTCAGGGTACATTTGGATCTGAGAGACAAGATGGCTCAGGAGCAGAGACAAGCAAAACATGCACTCAGAGCTGCACAAAGGTTTATGGGTTCCAGTCAACATACACACACTCACACACACACACAGGCATCCATTCTAGACAATCCTGTAAGCAGGAATCAGAAACTCCTTATGCTAGTGCGTTATTAGTTATTGACCCTTGAAAGGTGGCAAACCACCAGAAAGGAGAGAGAAGGAACACGCCAGCGGTGGATGCGATGGGCAGCGCCAGCAGGGCGTCCCCTGCTTCAAAGTGCGCTTCTCCTCTCTCACCCATCACAGACTCTCTCCTGCTTATATTCTTCTCAGGGTCTGCAGGGTTTTTCCATTTGTACACTGCATCCGCATGGCCAGCGTGTGATACAGAGCCCAAGTGGAACACCTCTTCTCAAAGCGAAATTAACTACCAAGGTCAGCTCTCCCTATGAAACAAGATCCTTGCAGCTATAGACACAACTATCTGTTCCCTTAAAACTATCAGAATACTTTGTTCTATCCCAAGATCATTCTTCAGTGAGGGGCGTTTGGGCCCCTGATATAGGTGCCAATTGAAGGGACCAGTGAACTAAAAATCTGTGGGGCAACATTCCAGAATCCTATATTAGAATTACATGTGGAATCAAAGTAAGACAGCGTGCGCCTTTGTCTCGAGTGATGTGTGGTCATATTTTTAAAATCCTGACTAGTGGGAGGAAAGGCAGTGCTCCAGGGGTACCCTTTTCCTCCGCCTTCTCTTCCTTCTCCGCCAGTGGCAGACTAGTCGCTCGCTGTTCCCCAGTTTCTTCCCCAGCCTTGCCCTCCTGTTTTTCTTCGCCCTGTCTTTTCCCAACCGCCTTGTCCCCCTTCTCCACCTCTATGGCTGCCCCTGCCTCCACCTCCACCGGCCGCATCAGGACAT
>NW_018363533.1:0-1686 GCF_002078875.1 Numida meleagris
GGACTACTACATTCCCCAGGGTACTTTGCTCCTCTGTTCCCATTTCTGGCCAGAGGGAAAAGATAAAAACTTGCAGATCACGAGACCTCGTCCCTTTTTCTTTCTGCCCGTCTCTCGTCCTGGCAGCACCTCGCCCCTGAGCTGTCTTATTGTTGGTACTAGAGTAAGGCCTACCTTGACTTGGGACGTTCTTTCTCTCCGTACTGGATTTATCAGCTTAAATTGTCATTATATTGCGTTATAGTGTGTTGTTTTGCATTCTGATATCTTATTTAGTAAATTAGTTTGTTTTTCCTCAGATTGTTGCCGCTGTTTTTGCTCTCAGGGCCATCTCCTTACCCTTTTTCCCTTTTTTCCTTTTCCCGGGGCGTGGGCCCGTGGGTCCCCCGTCCCATTCGTCATGGAACTGGGCCATACTCCCGTAAACCGCTGACACTTTTCCCTGAGAACCCGGAATCTTCTGATACAGGTGAGCGATCTACTTCCCTTCCCTTGTAGCACCTTGCTATTGTGCCAGTCCTTCCACCTCTTTCTAACACCTTTTCCATGTTGTTGATCTTTCCCATCACTACATTTGGCGAGCCAGGCAGGCCAAAATATGAAAATGGCCGGAATGAGGGACCTAATTTTGCAACAGGCACCCTCCCTCCATTGTGGCACACTGGTATCTATCTTGACCTCAGAGGTGGCCTCAGAGGCCATTGTTCAGCAGGCCGCCCAGTTTGTGGCTGAGTTATATCCAGTAATTAAAACTAGAAAAGCTCCCCACAGACACCTCGATCGGGACCCATACGGGACTCCCAAAAGCAGATGTTTAATGCCCTTATATGGGCTGCGGTGGCTTTTGCTAAAATCGATCGCCAACCTAATCACGTTTTGCTTCAATTATGGGAGCAGGGAAGGGACGACTGAAAATTTCAAAATACCCCCAAAAGTGCAGGGGGTACAAATAATTGAATGAGTACCAGAAAACACTTGGAACCTAGAGGACTTCATAGTCCCTAATAAATGGAAAAAGCCTCCGCAGGTGACTTGGGCTACAATGCCCATGCCACCTGAGGAAAAAGCCTTGGCACTCGCCCAATTCATGGCGTGATAGGGGAGATCAGTCCCCATGGAACTGGGGCCTCCAGGCGGGACCGCAGGCCCTATGCTGAGCTGACCATTTCTTGGTCCCGAAAGAGCTCACAAAGGGTTATGGCGTTGGATGAGACAGGAGTGGAAGCATCGATTATTTATGGGGATCCAACTAAGTTTCATGGGGATAGAGCGATGATCGGGGGCTTCAGGGGACAGACCATTCCAGTTACCCAGACGTGGCTGAAACTGGGGGCTGGGCGTCTCCTGCCTCGGGAGTATAAGGTGTCTATTGGCCCAGTCCCCGCCCGCCAACGGGGAGCCGTGCCCGCGGCACCGTGGCTGTGACACCGCGCTGTGCCCGCCCCGCATCCCGCCCCGCTCGGCCGCCGTGGGGGACGCGGTCCCGCAGGAGCAGCGCTGCGTCCCGGACCGCGCACGGCAGCAGCTGCGGGGGGGGGAAGGGGTAAGAAGGAAACAGAACCTTTAGGGCCCTCAGGGGCATTCCGAGGACGTTGAGGAAGGCTGCCTTTAGAATCTTTTCGAAACCCTTTTGGGATGTTTTCCTGTCATTTCAGGAGCAGTGGAAGGACGGGGCCCATCTGTGTC
>NW_018363534.1:0-1685 GCF_002078875.1 Numida meleagris
GCTCCGTCACCACGGCAACCGCCCCACGGCGATGGTGTGTCTGCCCCATAGCGAGGGCACTGCCCCATAGCCATGGTGTGTCTGCCCCATAGCGAGGGCACTGCCCCATAGCGATCGTGTTTCTGCCCCATAGCGACTGCGCCGCCCCATAGCGATTGCGTCTCTGCCCCATGGCGAGGGCGCTGCCCCATAACAAGTGTCTCTGCCCCATAGCGACCGCGCCGCCCCATAGCGAGGGCACTGCCCTATAGCGATGGCATCTCTGCCCCATAGCGACTGCACCGCCCCATAGCGAGGGCACTGCCCCATAGCGATGGCGTCTCTGCCCCATAGCGATGGCATCTCTGCCCCCATAGCGACTGCGCTGCCCCATAGCGAGGGCGTCTTGCCCAATAGTGACTGTGCCGCCCCATAGCGATGGTATCTCTGCCCCATAGTGACTGTGCTGCCCCATAGCGAGGGCACTGCCCCATAACAAGTGTCTCTGCCCCATAGCGATGGCGTCTCTGCCCCATAGCGAGCGCACTGCCCCATAGCAATGACGTCTCTGCCCCATAGCGATGGCGTCTCTGCCCCATACCAACTGCGCCGCCCCATAGTGAGGGCACTGCCCCATAGCGATGGCGTCTCTGCCCCATAGCGACTGCGCTGCCCCATAGCGATGGCGTCTCTGCCCCATAGCGACTGCACTGCCCCATAGCGATGGCGTTTCTGCCCCATAGCGACTGCGCCGCCCCATAGCGAGGGCGCCGCCCCATAGCGATAGCGTCTCTGCCCCATAGCGAGGGCACTGCCCCATAGCAATGGCGTCTCTGCCCCATAGCGAAGGCACTGCCCCATAGCGAGTTCACTGCCCCGTAGCGATGGCGTCTCTGCCCCATAGCGACTGCGCTGCCCCATAGCAATGGCGTCTCTGCCCCATAGCGAGTTCACTGCCCCATAGCGACAGTGTCTCTGCCCCATGGCGAGGTCACTGCCCCATAGCGAGGGCACTGCCCCATAGCGATGTCCCCACGCCACGGTGGAAAATCCAGACTGCCCTTCCTGTGCAAGCCACGCCCCCTGACCTCAACCAACATGGCGGCTCCCCTCCCTCTCCGCCCTCAACCAACATGGCGGCTCACCGCCCTCAACCAACATGGCGGCGCCCACACCCCTTTCTCACCGCCCTCAATACGGCGGCGCCCGCTCTTTTCTCTGCCCTCAACCGACATGGCGGCGCACAATCTCCTCTCTCTCCCAGCCCTCAACCAATATGGCGGCGCCCGCTCTTCTCTCTCCGCCCTCAACCAACATGGCGGCCCCGCTTCTCTATTCTCTCGCCCTCAACCAACATGGCGGCCCCCGCTCTCCTCTTTCACCGCCCTCGACCAACATGGCGGCGCCACTTTCTTTCACCCCGCCCCTTCCGCCCGTCCCTCCTTCCGATTGGTCCGCGCCTCGCACCTCCCTCCTGATTGGTCCGCGTCACGCCGCGCGCCGGAAGAGGCTGGGGGGGGGAGGAAGCACGCGGGATGGCGGCGGGCAGCGCGGGTTCCTCTATGGGCGCCCCGAGGAAACGGAGACCCCGGAACGGGCCCGGCCCGGGGAGAACCGGCCCGGGGGGGTCCCAGGACAAGGCCCGGGGGGGGCGGAGGGATCCGTTCCCGGGGGCTGCGCCCCTCCCGAGGCCGAGGGTGAAGCGG
>NW_018363535.1:0-1621 GCF_002078875.1 Numida meleagris
GTGCGCTTCGGGGACCAGCACGTCCCGGGTGGGTCTTACTGGTTTATACTGGTTTATACTGGGATGGACTGGTGTCATACTGGGAGGTACTGGTGTGATACTGGAGTTATACTGGGATATAGTGGGGTTATACTGGGTTATACTGGGGTCAGCTACTGCCCCACCGAGCCCAGCAACTACGTCCTGGGAGTGCGCTTCGGGGACCAGCACATCCCGGGTGGGTCTTACTGGTTTATACTGGTTTATACTGGGACATACTGGTCTATACTGGGATGTACTGGTCTATACTGGGATGTACTGGTGTGATACTGGAGTTATACTGGGTTGTAGTGGGGTTGTGTTGGGGTCAGCTCCTGCCCCACCGAGCCAGGGAACTCGGTGCTGGGGATGCGCTTTGGGGACCAGCACGTCCCGGGTGGGTCTTACTGGTTTATACTGGTTTATACTGGGATGGACTGGTGTCATACTGGGAGGTACTGGTGTCATACTGGAGTTATACTGGGTGATACTGGAGTTATACTGGGTTGTAGTGGGGTTGTGTTGGGGTCAGCTACTGCCCCACGGAGCCAGGGAACTCGGTGCTGGGAGTGCGCTTCGGGGACCAGCACGTCCCGGGTGGGTCTTACTGGTTTATACTGGGATGGACTGGTTTATACTGGTGTCCTACTGGGTCATACTGGTGTGATACTGGAGTTATACTGGAGTTATACTGGGGTTGTCTTGGGGTCAGAGCCAGGGAACTCGGTGCTGGGAGTGCGCTTCGGGGACCAGCACGTCCCGGGTGGGTCTTACTGGTTTATACTGGGATGTACTGGGATGTACTGGGATGTACTGGTCTATACTGGTGCCCTACTGGGTCATACTGGTGTGATACTGGAGTTATACTGGGTTATACTGGAGTTATAGTGGGTTATACTGGGGTCAGCTCCTGCCCCACCGAGCCCGGCAGCTACGTCCTGGGAGTGCACTTCGGGGACCAGCACGTCCCGGGTGGGTCTTACTGGTTTATACTGGTTTATACTGCTCCGTACTGGGATGTACTGGGATGTACTGGTGTCATACTGGGACGTACTGGTGTGATACTGGAGTTATACTGGGTGATACTGGAGTTATAGTGGGTTGTAGTGGGGTTGTCTTGGGGTCAGAGCCAGGGAACTCAGTGCTGGGAGTGCGCTTCGGGGACCAGCACGTCCCGGGTGGGTCTTACTGGTTTATACTGGTCTATACTGGGACGTACTGGTGTCATACTGGGACGTACTGGTGTGATACTGGAGTTATACTGGGATATATAGGGGTTATACTGGGTTATACTGGGGTCAGCTCCTGCCCCACGGAGCCAGGGAACTACGTCCTGGGGGTGCGCTTCGGGGACCAGCACGTCCCGGGTGGGTCTTACTGGTTTATACTGGTCTATACTGGGACGTACTGGTGTCCTACTGGGAGGTACTGGTGTCATACTGGAGTTATACTGGGTGATACTGGAGTTATACTGGAGTTATACTGGGTTGTAGTGGGGTTGTGTTGGGGTCAGCTACTGCCCCACCGAGCCCGGCAACTACGTCCTGGGAGTGCGCTTCGGGGACCAGCACGTCCCGGGTGGGTCTTACTGGTTTATACTGGT
>NW_018363536.1:0-1713 GCF_002078875.1 Numida meleagris
TGCTGCCGAGCAACCTGCTTCTCAACAATTCCCCCCTTTTTCTTTTAGGGCTGTAAGGCAAAATAATCCTTTGGATTGTGCCCCCCTTGATCTTGTAGCCAATCAAGAATGATGTCCGAATCCTTGTTGTCAGTCACAACAAGTGCAGCTTTTGGCACGGTAGCACGCAGCAGACAACTATACAATATTCTAGCAACTATCACAAGTAGAATAATGATTAAGATCCATTTGAAACCTTCCTTAATAATATCATATATCCAAGGAGTAAGACCTGGAAACACAGAATGCAACCAATCATCAATAGGATTATGGTCCTTAGTAATGGATCGAGTGTGATTAAGCAACCAATGAATTTGTTTTTGAATCGATTCGCTATGATCAGAAAGATTAAAACAACACATTCCATCAAATTCTTTACAGCCATGCCCTTGAGCAAGTAAAAGAAAGTCTATAGCGGCTCGATTCTGGAGCACAGCATGGCGAAGGCTGTTCATATCTTCTAACATTTCTTCGAGGATCTCTGAAGTATGATTGCTCTGTTTAACAGTCCAACAAGCAAGACGTTCAATCTGCTTCAAGGCTTGGGCGGCAGCAACTACTGGGGCTAGGAATGAGGCAAAAATCCTAGCAGTCACGCTCCACAACTGTACCTCGTCAGAACAGGTGCTGTCAAGGATTTTGAGAGACCGACGCTTTTTGTGAGAAGCAGTCTTAAGTTCCTTATCAATCTTTAACCATTCTATAAAATAATAGCACTAATCATATTAATAATATAACCATCATAATTCAATCAGAGCCTCGATTGACAACACACTAAACATAAGAAAAAATACAAGGCAAACAGCATAATAACAAGAAATACTGCTAAACCCATTAAAAAGAATGAATTCCAATCAACATACACAGCAGGAATCAGAAACTCCGTAAGCTAATCTATTATTACTTATTGACCCTTGAAAGGTGACAAACCACCAGAAAAGAGAGAGAAGAAACACGCCAGCGGTGGATGTGACAGGCAATGCCAGCAGGGCATCCCCTGCTTCAAAGTGCACTTCTCCTCTCTCACCCACCACAGACTCTCTCCTGCTTTTATTCTTCTCAGGGTCTGCAGGGTTTTTTCCATTTGTACACTGCATCCGCATGGCCAGTGCGATATACAGAGCCCAAGTGGAACACCTGTTCATAAAGCAAAACAAGCTGCTAAGGTCAGCTCTCTCTACGAGACAAAATATTTGCAACTATAGACTCAATTGTCAGTTCCCTTAAAACTATCAGAGTATCCCAAGATCATTCTATAGTGAGGGGCGTTTGGGCCCCGGATATAGGTGCCAATTGAAGGGACCAGTGAACTAAAAATCTGTTGGGCAACACTCCAGAATCCTATATTAGACTCACATGTGGAATCGAAGTAAGATAGTGTGCACCTTTGTCTCGAATGATGCATAGTCATATTTCTATAATCCTGACTAGTGGGATGAAAAACAGTTAATCATTCTATAGTACAGGGTCAACCCTTTGCCTGGGATTCCTTTCCAGGTTTTGCCTTCACAAATTAAGAAAATGTTAAATGATAGGCTAATAATATCATAACCAAGAATTATTGACAATGAGGTGGTAAACGACAAATTATGAAACAATACCAAGAAGCAAGAAACACAAAGTTCCAGTTATTTTCTGCTTTGAGATGAGGCCAAATGTCAGTCCCTGTAGATA
>NW_018363537.1:0-1594 GCF_002078875.1 Numida meleagris
CTGCACGGTCACATCCTGAAACCACCAATGCCAACAGACCCGCTCTCCCTGCCTGCACAAACAGGAGACGATGCTCCACGCCACTTTGTCACACAGCAGCAAAACTACTGACGCGTCAGGAACAAGGTGTGCTCAACCCCCCCATGCTCTGACCGACCTGCAACCTCCTAGAACAAGAGAGGGATGCAGGACGGCCAGCAAGCGGGCCTCCTTGCTCCTTCCCTTCCTGGCCTTCCAGGTTGGAGACTGGGAACCATCTCTGCTCCAAAGAGCGCTCAGCACTGGCACAGGCTGCCCAGGGCAGTGGGGAGTCCCCATCCCTGGGGCTGTTCCAGCACCATGGGGATGTGGCACTTGGGGACGTGGTCATGGGCATGGTGGGATGGGTTGGGTTGGACTGGGGATCTCAGAGGTCTTCTCCAACCTTCATGATTGTTTGAGTGAGGGTAAAGCTGGCTGGGGTGGGGCGGGAGTGGGATGGTGAGGACAGAAATGCCCAGAGCAGAGCCCAGCACCGACACGGCCCCCGGCGTGGCCAGCAGCTCTGGAACCCTCAGCCTCCAAGGTTCCCTCTCAGGACTTTCTGGGGGAATTACAGAGGTGCCTTTTTGTCACACGACTCTTTAGCTCGCCCAGGATTCACAACGTCTCCTTTCAAAAGAGCCTGTGGTCGAAGGACATCCCTTGCTGAAAGCTGTGAGCGGGACGGCGGGGTCCAGGCCAGCATCCCAAGGCATCAGATCCAGGCGTCCTCGCAGTGGCTGGTGGTGGTTGGCGGAACAAACCCTCTGCCCAGACCCACGCACCACGCACCCAGAACCACGGCACCACGCGGTCCCCGCAGATCCACCTCGGTGGCTTCGTCTTTCCCGACAGCCCAACAACGAAGCAGCGTGCCGCGAGGCCTGGGCGAGTTGCCCACCCCTCCATCAGCACGTGCACTTATTTCTGAAGGGCTGCATCCCAATGCTCACGAAGCAGAGTGCTTGGCAGCAGCCGGTGGATGAGCGGCGCACGGCTCCGACGTCGGGTCGCCCCGGTGAATGCCGCCTGCGCTCTCCCCGTGGGCAGACGACGACGTTGGTGCGCACGTTATTACGCTGACGAAGTGCTTCCATCCTTTACCTTGTTTTACTTACAGCTTTATGGAAGGTTCGTTCTGCTAAGCCAGCCAGCCATCAGCCGCCTGGCAAAAGGCGCGGGGCGATCCGATGACGCGCTGTTCGATGCTGTTATCTGCTGCAAGCATCCCGGAGCAGCTCTCTTCTGTGGCTTTCTTCCTTGGATAGATGCTGGCCCAACGTGGCCAACAGCTGACAAGTCATCCCCCCTATTTTTAGTGGTATTTTCACTGCTCCCCAGCAGGTTCCTCCAGCAGAGCCTCCACAGACCTGACCCGGCTGCAGACGGGAGCTGCAAAACCGGGCCCACCGGATTCTGCTGAACGCAGCCCCAGGAGAAGCTGAGTTTAAGGGCAGAACCACGTCGTGCGCTGCCTGAGCCTCTGAGAATGAGGAATGGGGAGACCTGGCCCCCCCAAATCTAAGTTATTTATACCATGGTAACAAGGCACACAGCCCCTGCAGTGCTGTAC
>NW_018363538.1:0-1707 GCF_002078875.1 Numida meleagris
AGAGAGATAAAAATCTACAAGTTGCCCAAGATAAACTCAGCATCTTGTCCCAGCTGCAAGATTCAAATTTCACAAAAGCTGTGTGATCATCAGAGACCTCTAAAGAGCAAATCAAACAAGATGCCATACAGCAGACTCAAGGTGTGATGCCTATCACCAAGACACCAGCAATGATTTGGGTTTCACACAGTTCAGCCTGTTGGAGTGGCCCCTTTGGTGCTCAGTGGGCTCAAAATCTGAGGACTCCTCAGGGGGAGAAACATAGGAGGTCACAACTCCCAACTGCTGAGCAACTCCTAAGACAGCATTTGAACAGATGCCTCTGGCTGACCTGACCCACCAGTAATAACGAGCAGCTGCTACAGAGAACCTGACAAGTATTCAGCTCTGCTGCTAGATCAGGCTTGTTTTATCACATCCAATTGCAGAGATTAAATGGGCCTCCCACACGGAGGATGAAACCACACAGATTAAGGCATTATTCTGCATGAGGAGTGGAATTGGGGTGGAATTTTGCCTGCTTTTGAACTGGGACTTGCAGATTAATTCTGTAGCCTTCAGAGAATGCACACTTTGGTCCCATTGCCCACTCAAAACTACAGGAAGGATCCACATAGACTAAGACTTGTCCTATGTGGGCACACTCTGCTTTCATTCCAGTGTTGCTCAGGATGTATAATTAATCTTTTCATGGATGCTAAGGTTTTGGCCAGAACTCTGTCAGCTGCCTTCTGGCCAACAAAATAGGAAAGAAATAATGGAACGTATCTCTCAACACACTGCATTTTTAAGAAGGCTCCAGTATTTGACTTTTACACTTTGAGATGAGAGTCCCTAGAGAGCACTGTAGGAACAAAAGAGAAGGAAAAGAGCAAGAGACCTAATAGGATGGATACAAACAAACTTTAAATGCTGAAAGCAGAATCTTCAGTGGTGGCGAATCGGCACAGTTCTGGAGATTCCCCTGGAGCTAAGATCCTTTACACCAGGTGAGGACTCAATTCTCTATTTGAAAGTACCTAGAACATTAAGGTATCCTGTGCTAATTTCCATAATAAATCATGCTTGAAAATGCAAGCAGGATGTTTGAAGATACTTCCCACCAAGACTGTCACAGTTTTTAAATAGGATCCTGCACATCTTTAATCCTCAAACAACAGTCTTCCTTTGAAATTAGTTTATTTGACCTCCTTAATATACACGCTATTAAGCAATTTCCTCCTGTGTTTTACATGTAGAACTCAAAGTGTGCTACTTCAAAGGTAAATATCAGCTTGAAATACTGGACATTAAAGCCATAGATTTCATAGTCTATTACAATTGTCATTCACTATGTCTTTACACATAGGGTACCAACATTCATAGAATCACACAGAATCATAGATTGGCTTGGGTGGGAAGGGATCTCAAAGATCACCTAGTTCCAGCAACTCCCCTGCCGTGAGCAGGGTTGCCAACCACCATATCAGGCACTAGATCAGGTTGTCCAGGGCTGCATCCCACCTGGCCTTGAACACCTCCAGCAACGGGGCAACCCCAACATCTTTGGGCAGTTGGTTTCAGCACCTCACTATCCCCTCACTGAAAAATCTCCCCTCTTTTAGTTTAAAACAATTCCACCCTGTCCTGTCACTATCTACCCATGTAAAAAGTTGTTTTCTCTCCTCTTTAGAAGTTCCCTTTAAGTACTGGAAGGCCACAATGAGC
>NW_018363539.1:0-1660 GCF_002078875.1 Numida meleagris
TGTTCCATGTCACTTATGGGGCCGGGACATGGGGTTCTATGTCACTTATGGGGCAGGAACATGGGGTGTTCCATGTCACTTATGGGGCGGGAGCATGGGGTCACGCATCGCTTATGGGGGCAGAGCTTGGGGTTCCGTGTTACTTATGGGGCCAGAACTTGGGGTTCTGTGTCACTTATGGGGCAGGGACGTGGGGTTCCATGTCACTTATGGGGCAGGGACGTGGGGTTCCGTGTCACTTATGGGGCCAGAAGTTGGGGTTCTGTGTCACTTATGGGGTTGGGATGTGGGGCTCCGTGTCACTTATGGGGCGGGAGCATGGGGTGTTCCATGTCACTTATGGGGCAGGAACATGGGGTCACACGTCACTTATGGGGGCAGAGCTTGGGGTTCCGTGTCACTTATGGGGCCAGAAGTTGGGGTTCCATGTCACTTATGGGGTTGGGATGTGGGGTTCCGTGTCACTTATGGGGCAGGAACATGGGATGTTCCATGTCACTTATGGGGCAGGAACATGGGGGGTTCCATGTCACTTATGGGGTCGGGACATGGGGTGTTCCATGTCACTTATGGGGTCAGAACTTGGGGTTTCATGTCACTTATGGGGCCGGGATGTGGGGTTCCGTGTCACTTATGGGGTCGGGACATGGGGTCACACATCACTTATGGGGCCAGAATGTGGGGTGTTATGTGTCACTTATGGGGTCAGAACATGTGGGGCTCCGTGTCACTTATGGGGCGGGAACATGGGATGTTCCATGTCACTTATGGGGCGGGAACATGGGATGTTCCATGTCACATGTTGTGGGTCAGGACATGGGGTTCCATGTCACTTATGGGGCCAGGATGCGGGGTTCTGTGTCACTTATGGGGTTGGAACATGGGATGTTCCATGTCACTTATGGGGTCAGAACTTGGGGTTCTGTGTCACTTATGGGGCTGGGATGTGGGGTTCTATGTCACTTATAGGGCATGTCACATGTTGTGGGTCAGGACGTGGGGTTCCATGTCACTTATGGGGCCAGGATGTGGGGTTCCGTGTCACTTATGGGGCAGGAACATGGGACGTTCCACGCCACTTATGGGGCCGGGATGTGGGGTTCCACGTCACTTATGGGGCAGGAACATGGGATGTTCCACGCCACTTATGGGGCCGGGACGTGGGGTTCCATGTCACTTATGGGGCAGGAACATGGGACGTTCCACGCCACTTACGGGGCCGGGACGCGGGGTGCCCCACATCACGCGCTGTGGGGCCAGGACACGGCGGCTCCGCGCCCCACGTGACGGGACGGGGTCACGCGCTGTTAACGCGCCGCGCTCCGTGGGTCAGTGCCCCACGGCAGCGATCTGTGGGGCAAAGGTGGCACGAGAACCCGCGCCGCTTGTCACTCGGGACACGGCCGAGCTCCGGCCCCACACCTGCGCTGACGTCAGCGGCCGTGGGGCAGAGATCCGTGTGTCCGTCCCCCCCCGCAACGGGAGCAAAGGCCGCGGTGACGTGGGGACGTGCGTGCGGCCCCACAGGTAGGCAGGGTGTGGGGCTGCCCCATAGCGCGGGCAGAGGTGGAGGTGCCAGCACAGCCCCACATCTCGGCACCTGGAGTGGGCACAGCCCCACATCTCAGTGCCCAGCTGTGGGCACAGCCCCACATCTCAG
>NW_018363540.1:0-1648 GCF_002078875.1 Numida meleagris
GGGGATGTTGCCCTTGGCCAGGAACACTTTGTTGTAGCTGCCCTCCATCAGGTACTGCCGGACGGCGCCACCCGGCGTCACCATCACGTGTCACCATCACGTGTCACCCGGTGTCACCCGGCGTCACCGCCACGTGTCACCCAGTGTCACCACCACATGTCACCCAGTGTCACCACCATGTGTCACCCAGTGTCACCGCCACACGTCACCCGGTGTCACCCGGTGTCACCCCAACCCCCCCCCTCACCACCATGTGTCACCCGGTGTCACCCGGCGTCACCATCACGTGTCACCTGGCGTCACCATCACGCGTCACCCGGTGTCACCGTCACGCGTCACCCAGTGTCACCCGGTGTCACCGTCACGTGTCACCCAGTGTCACCCGGTGTCACCACCATGTGTCACCCAATGTCACCCAGCATCACCTGGTGTCACCACGTGTCACCCAGTGTCACCACCACGTGTCACCCAGCGTCACCACCATGTGTCACCCAGTGTCACCGCCACACGTCACCCGGTGTCACCCGGCGTCACCCAGTGTCACCCCGACCCCCCACTCCCCATGTCACTGCCTGTCACCCCAGCGCCCCTTTGCTGTAGCGTCACTGCCACGTGTCACCCGGTGTCACCCGGTGTCACCTGGTGTCACCGCCACGTGTCACCCGGTGTCACCCGGTGTCACCACGACACCCCCCAGTGTCACCGCCTGTCACCCCAGGGCCCCTTTGCTGTAGCGTCACCGCCACGTGTCACCCCGTGTCACCCGGTGTCACCTGGCGTCACCATCACGTGTCACCCGGTGTCACCGCCACACGTCACCCGGCGTCACCACCACGTGTCACCCGGCGTCACCCGGTGTCACCACGACACATCACCCGGCGTCACCACCACGTGTCACCCGGTGTCACCCCGACACCCCCCGCCCCCCCCAGGGCCCCTTTGCTGTAGCGTCACCACCACGTGTCACCCGGTGTCACCACCTGCCCTAGGGACCCCAATGTCCCCCTGCCCCACACGTTCCCGTGCCCCACACCTGCAACAGGGACCCACACATTCCCCTGCCCCACACCTGCCTTAGGGACCCACACATCCCACCCCACACATCCCGTCCCACACCTGCTCTAGGGACCCACATGTCCCCCTGCCCCACACCTGCCCTAGGGACCCACATGTCCCCATGCCCCCACACCTGCCCTAGGGACCCACACCTCCCAATGCCCCATAGCTCCCTAGGGACCCACACGTTCCCCTGCCCCACACCTGCCCTAGGGACCCACATGTCCCCATGCCCCATAGCAGCCCTAGGGACCCACACCTCCCCCTGCCCCACACGTTCCCCTGCCCCACACCTCCCCCCCGCCCTGCCCCACACCTGCTCTAGGGACACGGGGTGCCGGATGTAGACATTGCCCTGGATGTCACGGGCCGGGAGCCGCTCCAGCTCGGGACCCACACCTCCCCCTGCCCCACACATTCCCCTGCCCCATACCTGGCCCAGGGACCCACACCTCCCCTGCCCCACACCTGCCCTAGGGACCCACACATCTCCCTGCCCCACACCTGCCCTAGGGACACAGACATCCCCATGCCCCATAGCTGCTCTAGGGACCCACACCCGCCCTGGCGACCCACGCATCCCGCCCCACAC
>NW_018363541.1:0-1681 GCF_002078875.1 Numida meleagris
GGGACAATGGGGACAATGGGACAATGGGACAATGGGGACAATGGGGACAAAGGGACAATGGGACAATAGGGTCAATGGGACAATGGGGACAATGGGACAATGGGGACAATGGGGACAATGGGACAATGGGACAATAGGGTCAATGGGACAATAGGGACAATGGGGATAAAGGGGACAATGGGGACAATGGGACAATGGGGACAATGGGGACAATGGGACAATGGGACAATGGGGACAATGGGGACAATGGGACAAAGGGGACAAAAATGTCACAGTGACAGCAGGGGACGGCGTGGGGACATCAAGGGACAGCGCGGTGACACCAGGGGACAATGTGGTGACATCATGGGACAGCGCGGTGACACCAGGGGGACATTGAGGGACATGACCTCGGGATGGGGACGTGGCAGAGGGCTGGGGACGTGTGGGACGTGGCTGTGGGTCAGGGCCTCGCTATGGGTCAGGGCCTCACTATGGGTCAGGGCCTCACTATGGGTCAGGGCCACGCTGTGGGTCAGGGCCTCGCTATGGGTCAGGGCTGTGCTATGGGTCAGGTCCTCGCTATGGGTCAGGGCTGCGCTGTGGGTCAGGCCCTCGCTATGGGTCAGGGCTGTGCTGTGGGTCAAGGCATTGCTGTGGGTCAGGGCCTCGCTATGGGTCAGGGCTGTGCTGTGGGTCAAGGCATCGCTATGGGTCAGGGTCTTGCTGTGGGTCAGGGCCTCGCTATGGGTCAAGGCCTCGCTATGGGTCAGGGCCTCGCTATGGGTCAGGGCCTTGCCATGGGTCAGGTCCTCGCCATGGGTCAGGCCCTCGCTATGGGTCAAGGCCTCGCTATGGGACAGGGCCACGCTGTGGGTCAGGCCCTCGCTATGGGTCAAGGCCTCACTGTGGGTCAGGCCCTCGCCATGGTCAGGGCCCCGCTATGGGTCAGGGCCTCGCTATGGGTCAGGTCCTCGCTATGGGTCAGGGCCACGCTGTGGGTCAGGCCCTCGCTATGGGTCAGGTCCTCGCTATGGGTCAGGGCCTCACTGTGGGTCAGGGCCTCGCCATGGGTCTAGGCCCTCGCTATGGGTCGGGGCGGCGCCGTGGGGCCGGTTACCTTGCGGTGTTCGTGGTCGATCATGACGTTGTGGGGTTTGACGTCGCGGTGCATGACCCCCATGCTGTGGCAGTAATCCAGCGCCTGCCCCACAGCGACACGCGTCGGTGCCCACCCCTGCCCCACACATCGCGCCCCACGGCAGAAGCGGCCCGGGTAAAGGTTGGGGGGTGAGAAGCACAGCGCCCCCTGGTGGCGGGGAGGTCCCCACATCGGTGCCCCCCCCTGCCCCACACAACGCAGCCCAGGTTGGGGGGCGAGGGGGGGAAGGGAAGCACAGCGCCCCCTGGTGGAGGGGAGGATGGGGGTGAGAAGCACAGCGCCCCCTGGTGGCGGGGAGGTCTCCACGCTGGTGCTCCCCACCCCCGCCCCACACACAACACGGTCTGGGTTAAGGAGGGGTGTGGGGGTGGGAAGCACAGCGCCCCCTGGTGGTGGGGAGGTCCCCGTATTAGTGCCCCCCTGTGCCCCACACAACGCAGCCCAGGTTGGGGGGGGGGGAAGGGAAGCACAGCGCCCCCTGGTGGAGGGGAGGGTGGGGGCGGGAAGCACGGCGCCCCCTGGTGGTGGGGAGGTCCCCGC
>NW_018363542.1:0-1758 GCF_002078875.1 Numida meleagris
TGACTTGAGGACAGGGTGACACAGTGACTTGGGGACATGGGGACACAGTGACTTGGGGACATGGGGACAGGGTGACATGGGGACATGGGGACATGGCAACAGAGTGACATGGTGACACAATGACTCAGTGACATGGGAACACGGGGACAAGGTGACATGGGGGCATGCTGACATGGGGACACGGTGACATGGTGACACAGAGACTTGGGAACAGGGTGACACGGGGACACAGTGACACAGTGACATGGGGACACGAGGACAGGGTGACACGGGGACGCGGTGACATGAGGACACAGGGGCAGAAGGACATGGGGACATGGTGACACGGTGACAGGGTGACATGGGGACACGGGGACATGGTGACATGAAGACACAGTGACAGTGACTTGGGGACATGGGGACATGGTGACATAAAGATGCAGTGACACAGTGACTTGGGGACATGGGGACAGTGACACAGGGACATGGGGACAGGGTGACATGGGGACACAGTGACATGAGGACAGAGTGACAGAAGGACATGGGGACATGGTGACACGGTGACAGGGTAACTTGGGGACACAGTGACATGAGGACAGAGTGACAGAAGGACATGGGGACACGGTGACACGCTGACAGGGTGACTTGGGGACACGGGGACATGGTGACATGAGGACACAGTGACTTGAGGACAAGGTGACACAGTGACACGGGGACACGAGGATGCGGTGACATGGGGACACAGTGAGAGAGGGACATGGGGACATGGTGACACGGTGACAGGGGGACATGGGGACATGGGGACATGAAGACACAGGGACACAGTGACTTGGGGACATGGGGACATAGTGACACGGGGACATGGGGACAGGGGGACACGGGGACACAGTGACATGAGGACAGAGGGACAGAAGGACATGGGGACACGGTGACACGGTGACAGGGTGACTTGGGGACACGGGGACATGGTGACATGAAGACACAGTGACACAGTGACTTGGGGACATGGGGACATAGTGACACGGGGACACGGGGACAGGGTGACACGGGGACGCGGTGACATGAGGACACAGGGACAGAAGGACATGGGGACATGGTGACACGGTGACAGGGTGACTTGGGGACACGGGGACATGGTGACATGAAGACACAGTGACACAGTGACTTGGGGACATGGGGACATGGTGACAGGGTGACATGGGGACATGGGGACATGGTGACATGAAGACACAGTGACACAGTGACTTGGGGACATGGGGACAGGGTGACATGAGGACACAGTGACTTGAGGACAGGGTGACACAGTGACACGGGGACACGAGGACAGGGTGACACGAGGATGCAGTGACATGGGGACACAGTGAGAGAGGGACATGGGAACATGGTGACATGGTGACAGGGTGACATGGGGACACAGTGAGAGAGGGACATGGGGACATGATGACACGGTGACAGGGTGACATGGGGACACGGGGACATGGTGACATAAAGACGCAGTGACACAGTGACTTGGGGACATGGGGACACGGGGACAGGGTGACACGGGGACGCGGTGACACGAGGACACAGTGACAGGGTGACACGGGGACACGGGGACACGGTGACATGAAGACACAGTGACTTGGGGACACGGGGACGCAGTGATACAGGCAGGCGGCAGCGGCAGCAGCGCCACGCAGCGGCCCAGTGGCCTAATGGACAAGGCATCAGCCTCCGGAGCTGGGGATTGTGGGTTCGAGTCCCACCTGGGTCGGGGGGAGGCGATGGCTTTTGAGGGCC
>NW_018363542.1:5217-6131 GCF_002078875.1 Numida meleagris
TGGGGTTTGGGGGCTCTCTATGGGATTTGGGGGCACTCTATGGGGTTTGGAGGCACCTTATGGGGTTTGGGGGCACTGTGTGGGTTTTGGGGCACTCTATGGGATTTGGGGGCACCTTATGGGATGTGGGGCACTGTGTGGGGTTTGAGGGCTCTCTATGGGATTTGGGGTCACTGTGGGGCACTGTGTGGGATTTGGGGTCCCAGTGGGGTTGCTGTGGGGCTGCTATGGGGCAGTGGGAGGATGTGGGGCTGCAGTGGGGCAGTGGGGTCGCTGTGGGGCAGTGGGGTCGCTATGGGGCGGTGGGGTCGCTGTGGGGCAGTGGAGTCGTTGTGGGGTGGTGGGGTCGCTGTGGGGCAATGGGATCGCTATGGGGCAGCAATGGGGTCGCTGTGGGGCAGTGGGGTTGCTGTGGAAGCTGTAGGGCTCCACTGGGGCTGCGGGATCACAATGGGGCAGCAGTGGGGCAGTTATGGGGGTGCTATGGGGCATCAGTGGGGCCGCTATGGGGCCGCTATGGGGCAGTTACGGGGCAGCAGTGGGGCTGCTATGGGGTCATTATGGAGCATCAGTGGGGCCCCTATGGGGCAGCTGTGGGAATGCTACGGGGCAGCTATGGTCCAGCAGTGGGGCAGTTATGGGGGTGCAATGGGGCATCAGTGGGGCCGCTATGGGGCAGCTTTGGGAAAGTTATGGGGCATCAGTGGAGCTGCTATGGGGCCTGCTATGGGGCATCAGTGGGGCTGCTATGGGGTCTGCTATGGGACAGCTATGGGGCCATTATGGGGCATCAGTGAAGCCACTATGGGGCAGCTGTGGGGCTGCTATGGGGCTTCAGTGGGGCTGCTATGGGGCAGCTGTGGGACAGCTACGGGGCAGTTATGGGGTATCAGTGGGGCCACTATGGGGCAGCT
>NW_018363543.1:0-1695 GCF_002078875.1 Numida meleagris
CACTGTGGGGCTGGCCGTGGCCACCATGCTCAACTTTGGGGTCTGCTTTGCACCCTTCAACCTCTCACACGTGGTGGGCTTCGTGCAGCAGCGCAGCCCCGAGTGGAGGCCCTACGCTCTGCTCCTCACCACCCTCAGCACCGCCCTCGACCCCTTTATCTTCTATTTCTCCTCCAGTGCTGTGCGGAGGGCGGTCAGTGGAGTGGTGGGGGCGGTTCGGGGCATGATGTGTGGGTTTTGGGGTTGGTGTCGGCAGAGGGAGTGAGCCCCAACCAGGAGGAGGTTATGGGGTAAATGGGATCGTTGTGGATGTTATGGGTTTAATGGGGTGGGAGGTCAGAAATGGGGGTGGGTCCGGTGTCTGTGTGGTCAACGTGGTCCTATTGTGAGAAACACTGAAATTCAAAGATTTCTGCTCAGGCAACGACCTGAGTGATAGCAGCAACGTTTATTCATTATTGCAATAATGGGCACACACTCCCTATTGGCAAGGGAGAAATTGCACGCTTAGTCAGTAAAATTCATACATTATATACCCTAGTCCTGATGCAAAGTGCAAACACCCTCCTGGCGCTCACTGGTTGAGCGTCTCAGGCTCACAGTCTTCCTAATGCTGTTCCAAGATACATCTCCATAGAAGGGCTATTGCCAAACTGTTCTCCTTTGGCATGCTTTGTACTTTGAAATATCACCAATAATTCAAAGTCAGCACATCTGCTCTGCTTTTACCTTGATCGGAGGAGAAGAAATTTCAAAGTCAGCATATCTGTCTTGTTTGTATTTTGATAGGGAGGCAATACTTCCAAGTTGGTACACTCGTTCTGTCTTGTACTTGACTCTCCCCATCCTGTCCTGTCCTAGGCTGTCCTGCATATCTTCCTTCTCTTCAAAGTTGGAACATCTTCATCTTGAACTTCACCCTATTCATTAGTTTAACGGTTACACAGGAGGGTTACAAGTTCAGTGAGAGCCTGCACTATGCACAGAACAAGTGTTTCATCAGCAGGTTATATGTTCAATAAAAGGCCTACCCTACAGAAAGAACAACTGCTCCCCCAGAAGGTTAGAAGTTCAGTGAGAGCCTAGACTACACGTAGAGAATACTGGAAATTTCCACTGCAAAAACACAACCAACCTCTCACAGTCCCCAGGTGCTCCCTGGTGAAAGCGAGGGTCTGAACTCTGCTGAGCTGTGACCTCTGACCCCTCGTGGTCCCCCGCTGTCTCCCAGCCTCCCGCTATCCATGCTGTAGTGGGCGCTGGGGGATCTCGCCGATGCCTCCCCTCCGCAGGTGCCTCACTCTGGGCAGACCCCACATTCGCTGCTTGGGGCAGCTCGATGCTGAGTTCCTATCCACATCCTGACCCCACAAACCCACATACCTCAAATCTAACACCCCCAAATCCTCTGGGAGGCACTTCCAGTGCTTTGCAATCCCACAAAACTCAAAATGCACCAAACCCTAAATGCTGCCTCCCCTCCGTTCTGCTTCTAGCATGAGTCAGCGAGTGATGAGCAACTGCTTTGTGCAACATTTGCGTATAAATACATATGTGTAAATGCACATCTATAAACATATTATTATCATTACTGCTATTTCTCTCTCCCTGTTGTCTCTTAGTAAATAGATTTTATCTCAGCCTGCAAGTTCCAGCGTTTTTATTCCAAGTCTCTCCCCTGATTCCACTGGGACG
>NW_018363544.1:0-1694 GCF_002078875.1 Numida meleagris
CCCTTGGGAAACTGCTTTCAGAGGTAAAGAAGTGAAAGAGCTGAAAGATATTTAAAAAGCTTTTCCTTAGGGCACAAGGGCTCTCAGTCCCAAAATGCAAAAAAAATGGAAGGAGAGGCAGACGACCAGCTTGGCTAAGTCAAGATCTCTTAGCCAGGCTAAAACACAAAAATAAAATGCATATGTAGCAGAGGCAGTGATACGCACCTTGGGAATATTACAGAATCATAGGAGTTGGAAGGACCACTGGAGACCGTCTAGTCCAACCCTCTGCTAACGCAGGTTCCCTAGAATGGTTACACTAAAAAGTGTCCATGTGTGTTTTGAATATCTCTAGAGAAGAAAACTTCACAGCCTCTTTGGGAAGATTGTTCCAATGCTCTGTCACTCTCACAGTAATGTTCCTCTTCATGTTCAGATGGAACTTCCTGCTTTCCAGTTTGATCCCCTAGCCCCTTGTCCTTTCACTGAGCACCACTGAATGGAGCCTGGCTCCATTCATTTGACTCCTCCCCGGTCGATAATTATAAGCATTGATAAGGTCCCCTCACCCCCTCTCCAGGATGAACAGTCACAGGTCTCTCAGAGTTTCCTCACCCCCTGTACCTGACTCTTGTGAGATGCCACCTGGAGTTTTGCTCTTCAGCTCTGGTGTTCCCAGAACAAGAACACAGACTTGTTGGAGTGGGTCCAGAAGAAGACCATGAGGATGATCAGAGGACTGAAGCACGTCTCCTGTGAAGAAATGCTGAGGGAGCTGGGCTGGTTCATCCTGGAGAAGATGAGGTCTCCAGAGAGACCTTCTAGGCCTTTGAATAGTTAAAGGTGGCCTACAAGAAAACTGCACTCTTTATCAGGGAATGTAGTGATAGGACAAGTGCTAGTGGTTTTAAATCAGAAGAGGTGAGATTTAGCTTAGACGTTAGGAGGAAATTCTTCACTGTGAGGGTGGAGATGCCCGGAGTGTGGATATTCCATACCTGGAACTGCTCATGGTTGGATGTGGCTTTGAGCAACCTGGTCTAGTAGAACTTGTCCCTGCCCACGGCAGGAGGTTGGAACTAGATGATCTTTAAGGACACGTCCAACCCAAACCATTCAGATTCTTTGATTCTACGTCCCTATTACTATCATTAAGTTACCTCAAAACTACTTCCTAGTCAGAGCTCTAATGTGATACAAGTAATACCCTTTGGTAATAGGCATATAAAGCTCCGAGTTTCCAAAATGTACCCAGCCCTCCTGTGTTGTTCGGAACTGAGATTAGGTTTTCCTCTTTCCAGCGTGAAGCCTGTTTCAAAAGGGTAGGGAGAGGGTATGTATCTGGGTCTCCCTGAGTTGAGATATGTAGCTGGTGCACTCAAGGAACAGACAAATGTTTCAGGGTTTCACAGGTTTTATTTGGCTGTTTAAAGGGAAGACTAATATATTTAAATATTCCCTTGAAGACTGCAGTCTTTTGGAAGAAATTTTAAACTAACTACATGACAAATAAATAGATCTTACGTACTTAGGAAACCCGAAGGCAGGCTGTTTCATTGATCAATAGATATTTGACATATAGTAGTTGCACTTCGTAATCTAATTAAAGGATTATCTTACAGTTACTTCTTTGGTACCTAGCTCAAGTATTCCTGACACAGCTCTCCAGAAGTAAGCAAGGTCAATATTTTATAGAACTATGGACTTCAGCT
>NW_018363545.1:0-1594 GCF_002078875.1 Numida meleagris
CCCATAGAGACCCCATAGAGGCCCCATAGAGACCCCATAGAGACCCCATAGAGATCCATAGAGACCCCAAAGGGACCCATAGAGACCCCATAGAGACCCATAGTGACCCATAGAGACCCATAGAGACCCCATAGAGACCCATAGAGACCCATAGAGACCCATGGAGACCTCATAGAGACCCATAGAGACCCCATAGGGACCCACTGTGCCCCATAGAGATCCCATAGAGATCCATAGAGACCCCATAGAGACCCCATAGAGGCCCCATAGAGACTCACTGTGCCCCATAGAGACCCCATAGAGACCCATAGAGACCCATAGGGACCCCATAGAGACCCACTGTGCCCCATAGGGACCCCATAGGGACCCATAGAAACGCCATAGAGACCCATAGAGACCCACTGTGCCCCATAGAGACCCCATAGAAACCCATAGAGACCCATAGAGACCCCATAGAGACCCCATAGAGACCCCATAGAGGCCCCATAGAGACCCACTGTGCCCCATAGAGACCCCATAGGGACCCATTGAGACCCCATAGAGACCTGCTGTGCCCCATAGAGACCCGCTGTGCCCCATAGAGACCCCATAGAGACCCATAGGGACCCACTGTGCCCCATAGAGACCCCATAGAGACCCATAGAGACCCACTGTGCCCCATAGAGACCCCATAGAGACCCATAGGGACCCACTGTGCCCCATAGGTACCCATAGAGACCCATAGAGACCCCATAGAGACCCACTGTGCCCCATAGAGACACCAGAGACCCATAGAGACCCATAGAGACCCCATAGAGACCCCATAGCGACCCCATAGCGACCCCATAGAGACCCATAGAGACCCCATAGAGACCCATAGAGACCCATAAAGACCCATAGAGACCCATAGAGACCCACTATGCCCCATAGGGACCCATAGGGACCCCATAGGGACCCATAGAGACCCCATAGAGACCCCCTGTGCCCCATAGAGACCCCATAGAGCCCCACTGTGCCCCATAGAGACCCCATAGAGACCCACTGTGCCCCATAGAGACCCCAGAGACCGCATAGGGACCCCATAGAGACCCACTGTGCCCCATAGGGAGCCATAGAGACCCATAGAGACCCCATAGGGACCCATAGAGACCCATTGTGCCCCATAGAGACCCGCTGTGCCCCATAGAGCCCCATAGAGCCCCATAGGGACCCATAGAGACCCCATAGAGACCCCATAGAGACCCCATAGCGACCCCATAGAGACCCATAGAGACCCCATAACCCCACCAGGACCCCATAGAGACCCATAGAGACCTATAGAGACCCATAGAGACCCCATAGGGACCCATAGAGCCCCACTGTGCCCCATAGAGACCCCATAGAGACCCATAGGAACCCACTGTGCCCCATAGAGACCCCATAGAGACCCATAGAGACTCACTGTGCCCCATAGAGACCCACTGTGCCCCATAGAGACCCCATAGAGCCCCATAGAGACCCCAAAGAGACCCATAGAGACCCATAGAGACCCCATAGAGACCATAGAGACCCACTGTGCCCCATAGAGACCCCATAGAGGCCCCATAGAGACCTGCTGTGCCCCATAGAGGCCCCA
>NW_018363546.1:0-1693 GCF_002078875.1 Numida meleagris
TGGTTCCTTGTGGAAGGCCCTTGCGCCAGTGCGTGGTCCTTGGTGCAAGGCTGTGGTGCTCAGGCCGTCGTGCAAGGCTCTTTGGCTGGTGCGTGATTCCTTGTGGAAGGCCCTTGCACCAGTGCGTGGTCCTTGGTGAAAGGCTGTGGTGCAGAGACCCTCGTGCAAGGCTCTTACACCGATGCATGATTCCTTGTGCAGAGCCCTTACACGAGTGCATGGTCCCTTGTGCAAGGCGCTGGTACAGCGGCATTCGTGCAAGACCCTAACATTGGTGCTTGATCCCTTGTGCAATGCGCTGGTGCAAAGAACGTTGTGCAAGACCCTTACTCCAGTGTACGGTGCCTTGTGCAAGGCCCTGGTGCAGATGCCCTTGTGCAAGACCCTTACACCAGTGCATGATCCTTTTTGTAAGGCTGTGGTGCAGAGGTCCTCGTGCAAGGCCCTTACACCAGTGCATGTTTCCTTGTGCAAGGCCCTGGTGCAAAGCCCCTTGTGCAAGACCCTAACCCCTGTGCAAAGGTTTTGGTGCAAGGCGCTAACCCTAACCGTGGTGCATGGTGTTGGTGCAAAGGCTCTTGTGCAAGGGCCTACTGCAAGACTGCTTGTATTGGGACCTTTGTGCAAAAGTTCTCGTGCAAATAGTGTCATGCAAGGCTTCTCGTGCAAGACCCTCACGCAAACTGCATGCAAAGGCCCTCGTGCAAGGCCCCCGTCCAGACCTTAACTCTGGTGCAAAGGCACTGGTGCATGGCCCTCGTGCAAAGGATGTAAAGTGCAACAAGTGTGGACCCTCATGCAAAAGCCACCCTGCAAACGCCCTTGTGCACACCCTCTTGTGCAAAGCTGTTGGTGAAAGCCCCTTGTGCAAAGCCTCTCAAGCAAAACCCCAGTGCAAACCACCCCCGTAGTGCAAAGTTCGTGTGCCTAGCCCTTGTGCAACACCCCTGTGCAAAGCTCCTTGTGCCATAATTCTCGTGCAAACCCCCGGTGTACAAAGCTCCCCATACAAAGCTCCTTGTGCCAAGTTCCTCATGCAAACCCCTCGTGCAAAGCTCCCTGTGCTAAGATACTTGTGCAAACCTCTCCTCGTGCAAAGCTCCTTGTGCAAGCCCCTCCTCGTGCAAAGCTCCTTGTGCCAAGCGTCTCGTGCAAAGTTCCTTCTGCCAAGCTCCTCGTGCAAACTCCTCCTTGTGCAAACCTCACCATGCCAGGCTTTTCATGCAAACCCCTCCTCGTGCAAACCTTGTGCCAGACTCCTCGTGCAAACTCCTCTTCATGCAAAGCTCCCCATGCCAGGCTTTTCGTGCAAAGTCCTCCTTGTGCAAACCTCGTGCCACACTCCTCATGCAAACCCCTCCTCGTGCAAAGCTCCTTGTGCCAAGCTCCTCGTGCAAACCCCATCCTCGTGCAAAGCTCCTTGTGCCAAACTCCTCATGCAAACCCCCTTCATGCAAAGCTCCCTGTGCCTCCCTCCTCGTGCAACCCCCCCTCGTGCCAAGCTCCCCATGCCTCCCTCCACATGCAACCCCCCTCGTGCAAAGCCGTGGTGCAAGGCCCCCCCCCCACACACCCCCCCAGGCGTGCCGTCGTCGCTGAGCTCGGTGCGGGCGCTCGTCACCTTTGTCACCATGATCATCTACACGTGCTCCGCGCACCACGCCGCCACCAACAGCGGACAAGTGGGGCACGG
>NW_018363547.1:0-1646 GCF_002078875.1 Numida meleagris
CAAGGATAAACAGATCCAGGACTCTCAGCCTTTCATCTGAAGGAAGGTGTCTGTGGTCTTATAAAATTGCACAAAGGAGCACAATGTTGTCTTCGCTTCATCCAGACATGATCAGAAAAAGGCATGGGAGAAGGGCTTCAGACTCACGCGGTTACTAAGAACAGAGAGGGGAGAGATGCTGATTAGAGGGTCAAGGAATTGGGCTGCCTTTCATGGTGACCCTGCACTGCCCCAATCCCAGACGCAGCCTTCATGGAACAGACAATTTCCTAAGGTGCTTGTGATGAATGGAAAACAGCCAATGATGTGAGCTGTGTGGCTGCTTCCCGTAATGCTGCTTGTTCATTTCCTGGCTTATGCCATACCCATTCCCTCACGGAGGTTTCTTCTGAGTGCTTAGATTGAGAGACCCCAGCACTTCTGGGCCAGGAATGAGTCAGTGATGGCAAAGGACTCAGCTCAAGTGCTGATGGAGGATCCATCTCAGGCAAGTGATGCTGGCCTGGGGCTACCCTGCATGCACATTTGCCATGTCTTCCTCTTTTTCTCCATCCCAACTCACTCCAGTGATCTCATGTGTTTGTATACCCAGGCAGGTGGGCTGGACTGCTGGGTTTCAATTCTCATTCTCATCCAGCTGCCCTCTGCAGGAATTGCGTGACCTATCTGCACAGAATTAGCCTAACCCTGTGCACAGGTCCAGCAGGTCCTAGAGCGCATAGTTCTCCCTCTGTGTTCTGGTGTCAGGCGCTGGTGCAGTCCGACCACCTCAAAATCTGAAGAGATCTAGGGAAGGCTGGAGTATTAGGGTTTAACTGATGAGTGCCTGCAGGCTAGATCTTGTCTTTCTCTGAAGCCTCCCAGCAGCTCCCAGCACCCTTCTGCTTCCGTGAGGCCATCCTGTCTCCTGACCCAGGTGAAAAGAAGTTCCTGAGGGACTCTGCTGGATCCTTTGGGTTGAAGTAGCCTTTATTTTTCAGAGGACTGTTTGTCAAAGGTTGCAGCAACTGGGAGAGAAGGGAATACCTAGAGCGACCAGTCGGAGGGACATGGTGACATTTTGTTTGAGGAGAATGGCTTCAACAAAACAGCAGTGACTCTGGAAATCTTAGAACCATGGCACAGGTGAGCAGGACATCGGTGACCAGACTGATTCTTCAGGGCTTAAACAGACCACCCCAACTGGCACATTGTCCTATGTGACAGTCTCTTCTACGTGTCTCTCCTAATATTGATGAGAATAGCCTCACTTTTGTTACTGTGGGAAGTGAAGATGAGGACCCCAGTCTCTATCTTCCTCAGCAGGTTCATCTTCTAGGAGATCTGGTATACCTTTGTTCCCAAAACACTGGAGAATTTCTCTGTCACCTGGACAAGTATTAGTGTTTCCACGTGAAAGGCACACTCATCTGAGTATCACTGAATGTCTAGTCTTCTCAGTTTTGCCCTTTGATTGACATACACAATATAGTGCATAATGCCAGGAATATCACTGTAATTGTCCATTTCTCCTGTGATGCTGGGTCTGTTCTTACCCTGGCCTTTGGCACAGGAACTTGATGGTTCCTGTCCCTATTGTCCAAAGTGCTCTGCTTTTCACCTTAGTTTCTGACACCTGCATCATCTTCAGAGATCTCCCTGCTCCC
>NW_018363548.1:0-1640 GCF_002078875.1 Numida meleagris
TCTCCAGTCCCAACTAGGATGGGTTTTGGGGTCCCCATTTCCAACTAGGATGGGTTTTAGGGTCTCCAGTCCCAACTAGGATGGGTTTTGGGGTCACTGTTCCCAACAATGAAGCATTTTGGGGTCCCCATTTCCAACTAGGATGGGTTTTGGGGTCCCCATTTCCAACTAGGAAGGGTTTTGGGGCTCCCAGTACGAACTGGGAAAGGGTTTGGGGTTCCCAGTCCCAACCATGAAGGGTTTTGGGGTCCCTGCCCCCCAAGTGTGGGGTCTTGGCGTCCCTGCCCCCCAAGTGTGGGGTCTTGGGGTCCCTATGGTGGAACTTTGGGGTCCCTGCCCCCCAAGTGCGGGCGCTTGGGGTCCCTGCCCCCAAAGTGCAGGATCTTGGGGTCCCTGCCCCCCAAGTGCGGGGTCTCGGGGTCCCTAGGGTGGAACTTTGGGGTCCCTGCCCCCCAACTGCGGGGTCTCAGGGTCCCTGCCCCCCAACTGCGGGGTCTCGGGGTCCCTGCCCCCCAACTGCGGGGTCTTGGGGTCCCTATGGTGGAACTTTGGGGTCCCTGCCCCCCAAGTGAGGGGTCTTGGGGTCCCTGCCCCCCAAGTGTGGGGTCTTGGGGTCCCTGCCCCCCAAGTGCGGGGTCTTGGGGTCCCTGCCCCCCAAGTGCGGGATCTCGGGGTCCCTGCCCCCCAAGTGTGAGGTCTCAGGGTCCCTGCCCCCCAACTGCGGGGTCTCGGGGTCCCTGCCCCCCAAGTGCGGGGTCTTGGGGTCCCTAGGGTGGAACTTTGGGGTCCCTGCCCCCTAAGTGTAGGGTCTTGGGGTCCCTGCCCCCCATGTGTGGGGTCTTGGGGTCCCTGCCCCCCATGTGTGGGGGTCTTGGGGACCCTGCCCCCCAAGTGTGGGGTCTTGGGGACCCTGCCCCCCAAGTGTGGGGTCTCGGGGTCCCTGCCCCCCCAAGTGTGGGGTCTTGGGGTCCCTGCCCCCCATGTGCGGGGTCTCGGGGTCCCTGCCCCCCAAGTGCGGGGTCTTGGGGTCCCTATGGTGGAACTTTGGGGTCCCTGCCCCCCAAGTGCGGGGTGTCAGGGTCCCTGCCCCCCAAGTGCGGGGTCTTGGAGTCCCTATGGTGGAACTTTGGCGTCCCTGCCCCCCAAGTGCAGGGTTTTGGGATCCCTATGGTGGAACTTTGGGGTCCCTGCCCCCCAACTGCGGGGTCTCGGGGTCCCTGCCCCCCCAAGTGTCGGGTCTCGGGGTCCCTGCCCCCCAAGTGTGAGGTCTCAGGGTCCCTGCCCCCCAACTGCGGGGTCTCGGGGTCCCTGCCCCCCAAGTGCGGGGTCTCGGGGCCCCTGCCCCCCAAGTGAGGGGTCTCAGGGTCCCTATGGTGGAACTTTGGGGTCCCTGCCCCCCAAGTGCGGGGTCTCAGGGTCCCTGCCCCCCAGGTGTGGGGTTTTGGGGTCCCTATGGTGGAACTTTGGGGTCCCTGCCCCCCAAGTGTGGGGTTTTGGGGTCCCTGCCCCCCAAGTGTGGGGCTGTGTGGCGCTCACTCACATCCAGCTGCAGCTCCACGCGATTGATTTCGGCGTTGGCCTCGTTCAGGTGCTCCAGCTCCTCCTGCCCCCCCCAAAACGGCCCCAAATCGCCCCAAAAA
>NW_018363549.1:0-1626 GCF_002078875.1 Numida meleagris
AGGGGGGGACACTAGGTTCTATGGGGCTGGGAGGGCTCCGTGGGGGCAGATCTGTGGGGTCTGGTGGGGACTTATGGGGCTGAGGGCACTTGGAGGGAGATCTGTGGGGCTGGGGGGCACGTCTGCTGGGCCAGAGGGAGACCTCGAAGGGATTTGGGGGGAAATCTATGGGGCTGGGACCCACAGGTCGAAAGCCACACATCCCCGTGACGTCACGGGGGCGCTGCCGAAACTCGATCGTTTATTGGCTGATTCATTCGGGGGGGTGGGGGAGGCTGCAGCCAATCAGAGGCCGCTCTTCCCCCTCATCGTCCCTCCATCCGCCGCCCGCAGCCAATCACCGCGAGGGGGCGGGGACAAGGTCGAGCGCTCGCGCCTCATTGGCTGTCGCCCAGCAACAGCGCGGTGACGCCAGCGTGCCGCGAGGAAGCCACGCCCCCGCGCTCCGATTGGCTGCCGCCTCCACCGGGGCTTTCCACGCTGATTGGCGGAGCGCTCAGCCAATGGGAACGGCGGGGCCGGGCCTTAAAGGGGCAACGCCGCAGTTCTTAAAAGGGCGACGCCACGGTCTTAAAGGCGGCTGTTCTAAAAGGGGCGACGCCGTGGGTCTTAAAGGGGCAACGGCACCGCGGTTCTTAAAGGGGAAATGCCGCGGTCTTAAATGGGCGACGTCGCTCACAGCGCCATGGCGGCCCAGCCCAGGATGAGCAGCGTTCCGCCCACGGGCGCCGCGCGGTTCAGCGACGGATCCCCGCTGAGGGCGAAGTAATAGAAGGGCCCACAGAACAGCGTCATCCCCGCGCTCAGCAGCGCTCCGGCCTATGGGAAAACGGGGGGAAGAAAACGGAGAATGAACGGGACGGAACAGAGCCGGGGGCTGGGGGGAGGGGAGGGAGGAAGGAGCAGAGCGGGATGGGAGGGGGGGCCGGGTGCACGCACCACTCCGGGCCGGCGGCAGCGGGGAACGCTGAGCAGCACCAGGCTGTGCAGGAGGTGGTAGCGATTCGCCGTCTCGAAGATCTGCGGGAAGGAGAGGGGGGGGAAAGAAGAGAAAGGGAGGGATGAACGGAGCCTCAGCGCAGGGACACCCCCCCATTCACCCTCTAAGCCCAGAGCTGCCCCCCCCAAATCCCCCCGGGCGCTCACCTCCTTCTGGTAATCATCGCGGTCGCTGCGGCGGAACCCTATGGGGGGGAGGCGGGGCTGAGCGGGACCTCACCGGGACCCCCCGACAACCCCGGGACCCTCCCCCGGATCCCCGTTCCCCACCGTGGGCCCCGTAGGCCGCAGCCGCCACAGCCGCGGAACCGCTGAGGGCCCCCACCCGCAACCACACCATCCCTGCACTTCCTCTTCCGCTCCGTACCCTTCCGCTTCCTCTCCCTGCATTACACTTCCGGTCCTCCCCCGGCGTTCCCTCTCTGTCCTCCCATTGGCTCAGCGCTGCGTCACTCCCCGTCCTCTCAACCAATAGCAGCGCGCCCCCTGCGGTCCATATACGTCACTTCCTGCCTCTCAGCCCCTCCACTTCCGCTCTCCCTTCCCCACACTTCCGCTCTCTCCGCACGGATCGCTCCCCCTTCCACTTCCGCTCCCTCCGCCCTCCACTTCCGCTCCCCCCGTCCC
>NW_018363550.1:0-1639 GCF_002078875.1 Numida meleagris
CCCCCCCCCCGTGACCTCATGTGCATCCTGCGCTGCCGCTTCCTCTCCACGGCCTCGTCCTGGAGGCGCCTCCTGTGAGCGCGGAGCCGCAGCTTCTCCTCCCTGCGCTCCAGCAGCGCCCTCAGCTCCGCCTCCGATTTCTGCACTGGGGGGGGGGGGAAACCCGCTCTACACACCTGCCAGGACCTGCCCAGCGCCGCTCCTTCACCCCCGCGCTGATGGCTTGGGGAGCGGTTGTGCCGTCTTCAAGGACCCGTCTGACGTAGCCCAGCCCGTGGCTCTGTGATCTTTCGGGACCCTTCCAACCCAACCCCATCCTGCGGTTCTGTGATCTTTCAGGACCCTTCCAACCCAACCCCATCCCATGGTTCTGTGATCTTCCAGGACCCTTCCAACCCAACCCCATCCTGCGGTTCTGTGATCTTCCAGGACCCTTCCAACCCAGTCCAACCATCCCAGAGTCCTATGACCTCCCAGGACCCTTCCAACCCAACCCCATCCCGTGGTTCTGTGATCTTCAAGGACCCTTCCAACCCAACCCCATCCCGTGGTTCTGTGATCCTTCAGGACCCTCCCAACCCAACCCCATCCTGCGGTTCTGTGACCTTTCAGGACCTTTCCAACTCAACGATCCCATGGCTCTATGATCTTGAAGGACTCCTCCAACCCAACGCAACCCAATCATTCCGTGGCTCTTTGACCTTAAAGGACCCTCCCAACCCAACTTCTATGACCTTCCAGGACCTTTCTAATCCAACCCAACTATTCCACAGTTCTACAACCTTCCAGGACCCTTCCAACCCTGGTCCTGTGACCTTCCAAGACCCTTCCAACCCAACCTTTCCACATTCCATCAGCCTTCCAGGACCCTTCCAACCAAACTCCTGTGACCTTCCAGGACCCTTCCCACCCCAGTCCTGTGACCCTTCCTGCCCTGGTCCCGTGAACTTCCAGGACCCTTCCCATCCCGGTCCAGTGACCCTTCCAACCCTGGTCCTGTGACCTTCCAGGACCCTTCTAACCCAGGTCCTGTGACCTTCCAAGACCCTTCCAACCCAACCCAACCCAACCCTCCCACATTCCTACAGCCTTCTAGGACCCTTCCAACCCCGGTCCTATGACCTTCCAGGACCCTTCCCACCCCGTTGCTGTGACCTTCCAGGACCCTTCCAACCCAACTCCTGTGACCTTCCAGGACCCTTCCCGCCCCGGTGCTGTGACCTTCCTGGACCCTTCCAACCCCAGTCCTATGACCTTCCCGGACCCTTCCAACCCCAGTCCTATGACCTTCCAGGACCCTTCCCGCCCCAGTGCTGTGACCTTCCAGGACCCTGGTCCTGTGACCTTCCAGGGCCCTTCCCAGCCCGGTGCTGTGACCTTCCAGGACCCTTCCAACCCAACCCAACCCTTCTACGTTCCTACAGCCTTCCAGGACCCTTCCCACCCCGGTCCAGTGACCCTTCCAACCCTGGTCCTGTGACCTTCCAGGACCCTTCCCAGTCCGTTGCTGTGACCTTCCAGGACCCTTGGAGCCGCGTTGCTGTGAGCTTCCAGGACTCACCCAGTCCGTGGTAGAGCACCTCTCCCTGCGCCAGCCCCTCCTCCACCTTCACCAGCCTCAGCGTCATGCGGGGCCCGA
>NW_018363551.1:0-1689 GCF_002078875.1 Numida meleagris
GGGGGGGGGGGCAAGAGGGATGCAGGCGTGCGACGCAACGGGATGACGCAATGCAACGCAACGCTGCAGCGCAAAGAGGGGCTGCAAGGCAACCACGCAACGGCGCAGGACGCGCTGCAACGCAATGCTGCTGCATCGGGGTGGTGCAGCAGCAGCGCAACGTAAGGACGCAGCAGGGCTGCAGCACAATGCAGCAATGCAACGACAAAGCAATGCAATTCAGCGCTGCAACGCAGCACGCCGATGCCGGGCAGTAATGCAAAGGTGCAGCGCAATCTCACAGCGTGCAACGATGCATGCTCCATGATGCCATGCAGCGCTGCACGAGAATGCAGCAGCGCAGGGATGCAACCGGGCTGCAATGCGGCAACGCAAAGCAAAGCTGCACTGCAGCACGGTGCAATGCAAAGCCGCACTGCAGCAAAGCAGCACGGTGCAATGCAAAGCTGCACTGCAGCACCATGCAATGCAGCACCATGCAATGCAATGCAGCAAAACAGTAAAGCAGCACCGTGCAGTGCAAAGCCACAATGCAGCAAAGCAGCACCATGCAATGCAAAGCAGCACCATGCAATGCAAAGCAGCACCATGCAATGCAAAGCTGCACTGCAGCACCATGCAATGTACAGCACAATGTAAGGCCGCCCTGCAGCACCACGCAATGCAAAGCTGCAAAGCAGCAAAGCAGCACCACGCAATGCAAAGCACAATGCAGCACCGTGCAATGCAGCAGCGGAGCACCGCACGATGCAAAGTGCAATGCAGCTCCGTGCAATGCAGCACCATGCAATGCAAAGCTGTCCTGCAACGCAGCACCGCACAATGCAGCTCCGTGCAATACAAAGCTGCTCTGCAATGCAGCACCATGCAATGCAAAGCCTCCCTGCAATGCAGCACTGTGCAATGGAGCAGCATGCAATGCAGCACCGCGCAACGCAGCACCGTGCAATGCAAAGCCACCCTTCAGTGCAACACCGTGCAATGCAGCACCGTGCAATGCAAAGCTGCTGTGCAATGCAAAGCTGCTGTGCAATGGAGCAACATGCAATGTAAAGCCGCCCTGCAATGCAGCACCATGCATCGCGGCACTGTACAATGCAAAGCTGCTGTGCAATGCAGCAGCATGCAACGCAAAGCTGCCCTGCAATGCAGCACCGTGCAACACAGCACCGTGCAATGCAAAGCCACTGTGCAATGCAGCACTGTGCAATGGAGCAGCACGCAATGCAAAGCCGCCCTGCAATGCAGCACCGTGCAACGCAGCACCGTGCAATGCAAAGCCACTGTGCAATGGAGCAGCATGCAATGCAAAGCCGCCCTGCAATGCAGCACCGTGCAGTGCAGCACCGTGCAATGCAAAGCCGTCCTGCAATGCAACACCGTGCAATGCAGCACCATGCAATGCAAAGCTGCTGTGCAATGGAGCAACATGCAACGTAAAGCCGCCCTTCAGTGCAACACCGTGCAATGCAGCACTGTACAATGCAAAGCTGCCGTGCAATGCAACACCGTGCAATGCAGCAACATGCAATGCAAAGCCGCCCTGCAGTGCAGCACCGTGCAGTGCAGCACCGTGCAGTGCAAAGCGCCGTGCAGCGCCGTGCAGTGCAAAGCCGCCCTGCATTGCAGCTGTGCGCGGGTGCAGCCGTGCATTCACAACGCGATGATTTTGCGGGTGGCCGCACCCCC
>NW_018363552.1:0-1571 GCF_002078875.1 Numida meleagris
TCCCTTAAAATACCAAGAGTTCCCCCAAAATACCAAGAGTTCCCCCAAAACCCAACATGGCTCCCCCAAAATACCAGGAGTTCCCCCAAAATGCCAACACATTTCCCATAATCCAACATGGCTCCCCCAAAGCCTAATATGGCTCCCCCAAAACACCAAGACCCCCCCCAAAACCCAACATGGCTCCATCAAAACAGCACAAGACCCCCGAAAACCCAACGTGGTTCCCCCAAAACACCAAGAGCTCCCCCAAAACCCAACATGGTTCCCCCAAAATGCCAAGAGTTCCCCCAAAACGCCAACATGGTTCCCCCAAAACACAAAGAGCCCCCACAAAACCCAACATGGTTCCCCCAAAACCAACATGGTTCCCCCAAAATACCAAGAGTTCCCCAAAACACCAACACATTTTCCATAATCCAACATGGCTCCACCCAAACCCAACACGGTTCCCCCAAAACACCAAGAGTTCCCCCAAAATCCAACATGGCTCCCACCAAAACCCAACGTGGTTCCCCCAAAATACCAAGAGCTCCCCCAAAACATCAAGAGTTCCCCCAAAATGCCAACATGGTTCCCCCAAAATACCAAGAGCTCCACGAAAACCCAACATGGTTCCCCCAAAACACCAAGAGTTCCCCCAAAATACCAAGAGTTCCCCCAAAACCCAACATGGCTCCCCCAAAACACCAAGAGCTCCCTCAAAACCCAACATGGTTCCCCCAAAACCCAACATGGCTCCCCAAAAACCCAACACGGTTCCCCCAAAACCCAACACGGTTCCCCCAAAACACCAACACATTTCCCATAATCCAACATGGTTCCCCAAAAACCCAACATGGCTCGATCAAAACAGCACGAGCTCCTCAAAAATCCAACATGGTTCCCCCAAAACCCAACATGGTTACTCCAAAAACCAATGTGGCTCCCCCAAAACACCAAGAGTTCCCCCAAAACGCCAACACATTTCCCATAATCCAACATGGCTCCCCCAAAACACCAAGAGCCCCCCCAAAACCCAACATGGTTCCCCCAAAACCCAACATGGCTCCCCCAAAATACCAAGAGCTCCCCCAAAACATCAAGAGTTTCCTCAAAACCCAACGTGGTTCCCCCAAAACACCAAGAGTTCCCCCAAAACACCAACACATTTCCCATAATCCAAGATGGCTCCCCCAAAACCCAACATGGTTCCCCCAAAACATCAAGAGTTCCCCAAAACCCAACATGGTTACCCTAAAATACCAAGAGCTCCCCCAAAACCCAATGTGGTTCCCCCAAAATGCCAAAAGTTGCCCCAAAACGCCAACATGGTTCCCCAAAATACCAAGAGTTCCCCCAAAACATCAAGAGTTCCCCCAAAACCCAACATGGCTCCCCCAGAACACCAAGAGTTCCCCCAAAACGCCAGCACATTTCCCATAATCCAACATGGCTCCCCCAAAACCCAACATGGTTCCCTAAAAAGCCAAGAGTTTCCCCCAAAACAGCCGCGTTTCCCCCTAAAACACAGCACATCTGGCCCAAAAGCGCCCTCTTTTGCCCCAAAATTGCCACATTTCCCCCAAAAC
>NW_018363553.1:0-1568 GCF_002078875.1 Numida meleagris
TCCGATAGAGCCCCATAGAGTTTCACAGAGACCCCATAGAGCCCCATAGAGCTGCATAGAGACCCATAGCGCCCCATAGAGACCGCTCAGACCCCATAGTGACCCATAGAGCCCCATGGAGTCCCACAGAGACCCCATAGAGACCCACAGAGCTGCACAGAGACCCATAGCGCCCCACAGAGACCCCTCAGACCCCATAGAGACCCACAGAGCCCCATAGAGACCCATAGAGACCTCATAGAGACCCATAGAGACCCATAGAGACTCCTCAGACCCCATAGTGACCCATAGAGACCCATTAAGACCCATTGGGACCCCATAGTGACCCTTAGAGGTCCGTGGTGCCCCATAGAAACCCCGTAGCACCCCACACGCCCCATAGAGACCCCATAGGGAACCCATGGAAACCACAGAGCCCCATCGTGCCCCATAGAACCCCGCAGAGCCCCATAGAGACCCCATAGAGACCCCATAGAGACCCATAGAGCTGCATAGAGACCCATAGAGACCCCATAGGGACTCATAGTTCCCCTGTAGTGCGCTATAGTTCTCCTATGGGGCCCCATAGAGTCCCACAGAGACCCCATAGAAACCACAGAGCCCCTTGCAACCGCATAGAGACCCCATAGAGACTGTTAGAGCCCCATAGTTCCCCTATAGAGCCCTATAGTTCTTCTATAGAGCCCCACAGACCCCATAGAGCCCCATAGAAACCCATTGGGATTAGTGGGGCGTCCAGGAGCTCAGTGGGATCTTGGGGGGGACTATGGGGTCGCTATGGGGTCGCTATGGGGATGCTATGGGGACACTATGGGGTTGCCATGGGGACGCTATGGGGTTGCTGTGGGTCTGCTTTGGGGTTGCTGTGGGGGTGCTATGGGGATACCGTGGGGTCGCTATGGGGATGCTATGGGGACACTATGGGGTTGCCATGGGGATGCTATGGGGTTGCCATGGGGACGCTATGGGGTTGCTGTGGGTCTGCTATGGGGTTGCTGTGGGGGTGCTATGGGGATACCGTGGGGTCGCTATGGGGACGCTATGGGGACACTATGGGGTTGCCATGGGGACGCTATGGGGTTGCTGTGGGGATGCTATGGGGTTGCTGTGGGTCTGCTGTGGGGTTGCTGTGGGGACACTATGGGGTTGCCATAGGGACGCTATAGGGTTGCTGTGGGGACACTATGGGGTTGCCAGAGGGACGCTATGGGGTTGCTGTGGGTCTGCTATGGGGTTGCTGTGGGGGTGCTATGGGGATACCGTGGGGACGCCATAGGGATGCCATGGGGAAGCTATGGGGTTGCTGTGGGGATGCTATGGGGTTGCCATGGGGATGCTATGGGGATACCGTGGGGTCGCTATGGGGACGCTATGGGGACGCTGTGGGGTTGCCATGGGGATGCTATAGGGTTGCCATGGGGACGCTATGGGGATACTGCGGGGTCGCTATGGGGACGCTATGGGGACGCTGTGGGGTTGCCATGGGGATGCTATGGGGATACTGTGGGGTCGCTATGGGGACGCAATGGGGACGCTGTGGGGTTGCCATAGGGACGCTGTGGGGTCGC
>NW_018363554.1:0-1659 GCF_002078875.1 Numida meleagris
CCCTTACCTTGGGGTAGTGGATATGCTTGTGTTTCTACAGGGACTGGCCCTACGTGGGTTCCAGCGCGATACATTCGGCCTCATCTCAAGGCAGAAAATAACTGGGATTGTGTGTTTCTTACTTATTGGTATTGTTTCGTAATTTGTTGCCAAACAAGTGTTCATTCTTTTTTAATGGGTTTAACAGTATTTCTTGTCACTCTTCTATGTTTGCCTTGTCTCTTTTCTTATGTTTAGTGTGTTGTCAATCGAGGCCTTGATTGAGTTATGATGGTTATATTATTAATATGATGAGTGCTATTATTTTATAGAATAATAATAGTTGCTAATAACAAAAAGCAAAAAAAAAAAAAACGGGGGAATTGTTGCAGGATCAGGGTGGCCATGGGTCACTCAAGCGACTGTACGAGCAAGGAGGTAGTGCAGAGTATATTGCTATGGAATAATACTGGGTAAACAGTCAGCAAGGCCGGAGGGTCCTTGAAGAGAGAAGTAAACAAGTAAAGCGGGACCCAAGGACAAAAGAATCAGGGAGTTAGCCGTAGGGCGCGGGCGTGGGTTGCTGTGCGGCTATGCTTGTTCAACAAGTTGTAATCACCAGTCAGGGGGCAGGGCTGGGGCAGCCCCACCAATGATGGTTTGCCAAGTGTAACACTGATTCTATATATGCTATGAAGTACTGCATTAAAGTGAAGCCTGCGCACTCATACTGAGATTGTCATGCTTCCCGCACCGTGTAGCGTTCGGCTCTAAAGACCCTGAAGGACCCGCGGCAATACACCATGGAGGAGGAGAAGCTAAATCAATCACGAGTGATTTCCTGTGAAAGCCATACCACATCTACCACCCATTTGCTTTTGGCTGGCTGAGAAATGGAGCAATTTCAAGCTATTGGGTCATGCTGAAATGGGGGCAAAATCTTATCAGTGTGCCGCACACAACCAGCTTCATTTCGTCTTCATTTCCAGGGGTCCCTGGGCTGCGGTGGTTCCACGTAGCCCAGCAGTGTCTGGCACGTGTGCTGGCTTCTTGGCTGCTGGGCAGCCCTGGAGGTGGGGAAAACTTTTTGGTAGAAGTGGGGGGACTTGAACTTTTTCTATCTGCAGAAGAATATTGAGGAAAATGCAGTTAGTCTTCAGTTGTAATGTGGATGTGGAGATAAGCTTGAGAAACCCAAGTTTGCCGTGGAATATTTGATGGAAAATAAATGTTTTCCATTCGGTTCCTTAATATTTCATACAGTCTCGGAAATGTTCCATTGCCCGGCGCTCATATTTTTCAGACTATTTTCAAATCTGTCTCAAAGCCATGCCCTCCTTAAATGGACCAAGCAGCTCGTTTGTTAGTTAAAATAATAATAATAAAGTGTGCGAGCACCCAGGTGTGCTGAGCATCCCATAGCTCGTTCTAGTGCAGAAGGCTCAAATACTGCCCCATGCTTGCAGGCAGATGTAACACACGGCGTGTGTTCGCTGTTGGGTTTTCCTATTTCTCGTTGCTTCGTATAAACATGAAGTTCCATATGGCGCTTTGAATGGTTGCTTGGAAATGGGAAGTCCGTCACCCCAGAGGGATGCATTGGCATTCTGCACCTGATTGCATTTCTCCCTTCTCCCCCAGAGGACGAGTCAAAGGTTATGGTTCAGAGGGGAAGGAGTT
>NW_018363555.1:0-1687 GCF_002078875.1 Numida meleagris
GGGGGGGGGGGGAGAGCACGGAGCGCTGCCCCCGCAGAGCTTGGAGGGTCCCGCAGCCCAACGCTGCCACCCGGTACACGGGCAGCGCTGGAAACCGCCGCCGCTCCAGCCCCGACCGGGAAGCATCAACCCATGACATTCTCCGCATTCTTTGGCTTCTCCTCGTTTGTTCTCCAAACGCACTTAATAACCTGGCACGCAGCTGGCAGCTCCCCACCTCGGCTCGCCCCCCGCCGTCCGTCCGCCCCCCGTCCCGTCCGGGGCCGCCTCCGAGCAGCGCCGCACCGATCCCCGGGGCTGGACCCAGAGAGATCCGCGGTGCAAACCGAGCTCCGCGCCTGCTGAGCCGCGAGGCGCGGAGATGAGCGCTGCAAAAAGCCCCGCGCACGGAGCAGGGTCGGGGAAGGGCGATGCGCGGCGCTCCCAGCCCCGAGCTCCCGCTGCAACGCGGCCGAGCCCGGAGACTGCGGGAATAAATGGACGCCGGGAACGGCACCCTAGAGCCTTGCTCGCACATCCCAGCCCGGCCCTGAGTGCCCCGCTCCGGCTTTCACAGTTACGCTGGAGTGCAACGCGGCCCCGTAATGCGCTGCAGGCGCGGCCTGAGTGCCCGGCCAGGCGCTTTCCAGGCAAGCGCGCTGCACCCGCGTCCGGGCAGCGCCATTATCAACACGAGGCCCTGCAGGTGCGGACCCCGCAGCCTCTGCACCACGTGCTGCTTTTGGGGCTTAGCATAGAAACAGCAAAACCTTCCCCAGCTGCACCCTCCTGCTCAGACCGCCCTCAAGGGAAGGCACCGGGCTGACGTCCCCCCGCTGCACAGGGCGGGTACACACCTCCTGCCCCGTTGCCCCGAGCCCAAACCGCAGCGATGGGGGCACCGTGCAGACCTCGCGACCATCCCGGAGCCCTCGTAGCAAGCCCAGCCCCACACACGTTAGGAACAGCAGATAAGAGAGGCAACCTACAGCCCAGGGTGCCTGCTGCGAGCTGCTCCGGGAGCGGCGTGCTCTGCTCTGCTCCCCCCTACCCGGGGTGCCCCCAGCTCGCAGCCCCCCCCCCATCCCAAACCGAGAGCGCAGCCCCACCCGCCCCCCACGTGCAGCAACGCGGCGAAGCGAGCGCGGCGCCTTTAAGAGCCCCGTGGCGCCAATTCCGCCCCACGTGACCCGCCGGTGGGCGGCGCCGCAGTTCGCGCGAGTTCCCGCCAAGAGCGGCGAGTTGGGCGCGCGCGCGCGCGCTCCGCGTCCCGCAGCGGATCCATCGGCGGGGACCCCGCGCCGGGCATGGCGCAGCTCCGCCTCACCGATTTCTTCGGCCGCACCAAAGCCGCCTCCAGCCTCCCCGCCAAGCGCGTCGGCCGCGGCCTCAAGGCCGCCCTCCTCGCTCCCCCGCTGCCCCGGAACGATGGGGCCGTTCCTCCGCCGCCCGCGTCGCCGCGCACCCCGACCCGCAGCGCTGCCCCGGAGGTGCCGCGGTTGGCGGGCAGGAAGCGGAGCCGCCGCGAGATGGAAGCGGAGACCCCCGGAGGGGAGCGGGGCGGGAAGTCGGCGCGGAAGCGGCTGGAGCTGCCGGGGGACGCGGGGCCGGAGGTGGGCAGTGGGGGAGAGGGAGTGAAAGTGGGGCACCGTCCTCTTCCCGGTGTCTGATCTGGGGGGTGATGGCCGGTGCTTGGGTGGGAGGGGTC
>NW_018363556.1:0-1624 GCF_002078875.1 Numida meleagris
GTCCCTGGGCCCCCACCACCTCCACTGTGCCCAGCTCCCCATTGTCCCCACCCTCTCCGTAGCTCCCCACTGTCCCCATTGTCCCCATTGTCCTCACCACCCCTGGGTCCCCATTGTCCTGGGCCCCCACCACCTCCACTGTCCCCAGGTCCCCATTGTCCCCATTGTCCCCACCATTCCCTTCATCCCCAGCTCCCCAGTGTCCCTAGATCCCTGTTGTCCTCACCATTCCCATTGCCCCCAGCTCCCCACTGTCCCTACCATTCCCACTGTCCCCATTGTCCCCACATTCCCACCATCCCCAGGTCCCCACTGTCCCTGGACCCCCACCACCTCCACTGTGCCCAGCTCCCCATTGTCTCCACCCTGCCCCCATTGTCCCCATTGTCCCCACCGTCCCCGGGTCCCCATCGTCCCTGGGCCCCCGCCACCTCCGTCATGCCCAGCTCCCCATTGTCCCCACCCTCTCCATAGCTCCCCATTGTCCCCACTGTCCCCAGGTCCTCGTTGGCCCCTCTGAGCCCCCACCACCCCCACTGTCCCCAGGTCCCCCCATTGTCCCCACATTCCCACCACCCCAGGGTCCCCACTATCCCTGGGCCCCCGCCACCTCCATTGTCCCCAGGTCCCCACTGTCCCTACCATTCCCACTGTCCCCATTGTCCCCACATTCCCACCATCCCCAAGTCCCCACTGTCCCTGGACCCCCACCACCTCCACTGTCTCCAGCTCCCCATTGTCTCCACCCTGTCCCCATTGTCCCCATTGTCCCCAACACCCCTGGGTCCCCATTGTCCCTGGGCCCCCATCACCTCCATTGCGCCCAGCTCCCCATTGTCCCCACCCTCTCCATAGCTCCCCACTGTCCCCATTGTCCCCACCATCCCCGAGTCCTCACTGTCCCTGGACCCCCACCGCCTCCATTGTCCCCAGCTCCCCATTGTTGTCCCCATTGTCCCCACATTCCCACCATCCCCAGGTCCCCACTGTCCCTGGCCCCCCCCCACCTCCGTCGTGCCCAGCTCCCCATTGTCCCCATCCTCTCCATAGCTCCCCATTGTCCCCATTGTCCCCACCATTCCCATCATCCCCAGGTCCCTGTTGTCCTCACCATTCCCACTGTCCCCAGTGTCCCCACATTCCCACCATCCCCAAGTCCCCACTGTCCCTGGACCCCCACCACCTCCATTGTCTCCAGGTCCCCATTGTCTCCACCCTGTCCCCATTGTCCCCATTGTCCCCACCGTCCCCAGGTCCCCATTGTCCTTGGGCCCCCGCCACCTCCATTGTGTCCATCTCCCCATTGTTGTCCCCATTGTCCTCACCATTCCCATCATCCCCAGGTCCCCACTGTCCCCAGGTCCCCATTGTCCCAACCACTCCCGCTGTCCCCATTGTCCCCACATTCCCACCACCCCTGGGTCCCCACTGTCCCTGTGTCCCCACCACCTCCATTGTCTCCAGGTCCCCATTGTCCCCATCCTGTCCACAGGTCCCTATTGTCCCCATTGTTCCCATCATCCCCAGGCCCCCACTGTCCCCATTGTCCCCACCATTCCCATCGTCCCCAGGTCCTCCATTGTCCCCAGGTCCTCCACTGTCCCCACCATTCCCATTGTCCCCA
>NW_018363557.1:0-1678 GCF_002078875.1 Numida meleagris
AAAAAAAAAAAAAAGCCCACAACAAAGAACCTGACAGGGTAAGGGAGTGCGTGCAAAAGAGTGACAGAAATCCGGAGCCAAGGTTACCACATCTGATATACAGTACCAAGGGGAATGGTTGTGTGATCTTTAAGCAAAAAAGATAAATTGCTGTTCTCCATAAGATGATCCAATTTTTCTTTCCTTGCTTTTCTGGGCATTGCAAGCTTTCTGTGTGTAGCACTCACTGATGAACCCTAACAAAGTTTTGTGCAGTGATTTAAAATAAAAGCAACACATGGTTTACAAAGAAAGCTGAGGCAGTTCAACACAGAGCCTTCAAGGAGTGAATTTCAATTGGCATTCAACTTAGCATTTCGGGAATCTTTAAGAGAAAACAGATTGAAGTATTTAAAGTTCATATAAACCACAACAAAAAAAAAAAGGAATATTTTTTCACTTATCTACTTGATGAATAGTAAGAAGGAGCAATATTAAGCTGGAAGCTTAAAAATTTCATATGGGATAATGCATAAAGCAGGTTTGGTTCAACTGAGGATCAGATATTGTAATAACCAAACAAAAAAATGGAACTTGAGTGGTTTATATGTGTTATCAGAACTCTTCAGGTGAATGGAAGCCTTAGTGAGAGGATACACTTTTTATGTAAACTGCAGCGTCTTCTGATAAATGTTTAATATTAAACTTATCTAAAATTCTTATAAACTAAAGCATACAAGGACAACATATACATGAAGTAGTTCAAGTTGCTTTTATTGTGGCTCTAAGAAACAGTTTACATTATGTAGGATATTTCTAATAAAAAATGAGTCAGAGTTACATAAATAAAAGATTCTGACTGACTAGATGAAGCTGGCCACAACAGACTGTGCGGACTTATTCATCAGTGCATGTCTGACTGGAAGGCACAGCAGCCTTTTGGCTCTGTCTTGCAGACATTTCTTCAACAGAGTTTTTCTCATTTTGATTTGTAGTCCCAGAATTCGTATGCTTGCCAAGAATGGGATAATAATGACAAATAAACATTGTATCTGAAGAAGATACCCACAAATATCCACATTTCTTCATCAGATCTTGCTTTTTATATGTTTCTATGTTTCTATGTTTTTATGTTTATATACTTGTTCTTCCAAAAATACTAAAATAGTTAAGTTTATTGGCAAGAATATTAGTCAAATATAGCAGAATCTTCACTGGAAGTGAATTCTTAGTAAGAATTCTCAGTAAGAGTTCGCTCAGAATGAATTTTTCCTATCAGGATATGGAAGCATAGAACATGAACCATTTATCTAGCCACTGGAATTTGAATTCTGAATTAGAAAAAGGCCTGAAAATTTCAATTCTCCAGAGGATAAATTACAACATATAGACACAGGCCTTATGAGGAGCGGCTGAGGAAGCTGGGATCGTTCGGTCTGGAGAAGAGGAGGCTCAGGGGGGACCTTATCACTCTCTATAACTACCTGAAGGGAGGTTGTAGTGAGCTAGGGGTCAGCCTCTTCTCTTGTAACTAGTGACAGGACGAGGGGGAATGGCTTCAAGTTGCGCCAGGGGAGATTTAGGCTGGACATTAGGAAACACTCCTTTTCTGAAAGAGTGGTCAGGCTCTGGAATGGGCTGCCCAGGGAGGTGGTTGAGTCACCGTCCCTGGAGGTGTTCAAGAAACATTTAGATATAG
>NW_018363558.1:0-2802 GCF_002078875.1 Numida meleagris
ATAAGACCAGTAACACCAGTAACAAGACCAGTAAGAGCTGGGAGGGAGACCAGTAAGACCAGTAAGGCCAGTAACACACACCAGTAAGACCAGTAAGAGCTGAGACTGAGACCAGTAAGACCAGTAAGAGCTGGGAGGGAGACCAGTAAGACCAGTAGGACCAGTAACACCAGTAAGACCAGTAAGACCAGTAAGAGCTGGGAGGGTGACCAGTAACACCAGTAAGACCAGTGAGACCAGTAAGAACTGAGACCAGTGAGACCAGTAAGACCAGTAAGAGCTTGGAGGGAGACCAGTAAGACCAGTGAGACCAGAGTCCCCATTGATGTCCCCATTGCCCCCATTGTCCCCATTGACCCCATTGATCCCATTGACCCCATGGACCCCATTGATCCCATTGATCCCATTGACCCCATTGACCCCATTGACCCCACTGATCCCATTGACCCCATTGACCCCATTGATCCCATTGTCCCCATTGTCCCCATTGTCCCCATTGACCCCATTGATCCCATTGATCCCATTGCCCCCATTGATCCCATTGATCCCATTGACCCCATTGCCCCCATTGATCCCATTGATCCCCCTGACCCCATTCACCCCATTGACCCCACTGATCCCATTGACCCCATTGACCCCATTGATCCCATTGTCCCCATTGTCCCCATTGTCCCAATTGCCCCATTGACCCCATTGTCCCCACTGACCCCATTGACCTCATCGACCCCATTGACCCCAATGTCCCCACTGTCCCCATTGATCCCCACTGTCCCCACTGACCCCAATTTCCCTACAGACCCCATTGACCCCAATGTCCCCACTGACCCCACTGACCCCATTGATCCCATTGACCCTAGTGATCCCATTGACCCCATTGATCCCATTGACCCCATTGATCCCATTGACCCCATTGTCCCCATTGACCCCATTCTCCCCACTGCCCCCATTGATGCCACTGACCCCACTGACCTCATTGACCCCACTGTCCCCATTGACCCCATTGCCCCCATTGTTCCCATTCCCCCCACTGACCCCCTTGTCCCCATTGACCCCATTCACCCCATTGACCCCACTGATCCCATTGACCCCATTGACCCCATTGACCCCATTGTCCCCATTGACCCCATTGACCCCATTGACCCCATTGATCCTGTTGATCCTGTTGATCCCATTGATTCTATTGACCCCACTGCCCCCACTAACTCAATTGACCCCATTGATCCCATCGACCCCATTGTCCCCATTCACTCCATTGACCCCATTGTTCCCACTGACCCCATTGACCCCATTGACCCCATTGACCCCATTGACCCCATTGACCCCATTGATCCTGTTGATCCTGTTGATCCCATAGATCCTATTGACCCCACTGCCCCCACTAACTCAATTGACCCCATTGATCCCATTGCCCCCATTGATCCCATTGATCCCATTGACCCCATTGTCCCCATTGACCCCATTGTCCCCATTGTCCCCATTGTCCCCATTGTCCCCATTGTCCCCATTGTCCCCATTGACCCCATTGANTCACTTCCTGTCGGCGTGACGTCACTTCCTGTCCCCATAACGCCACTTCCATTCCCCGTGACATCACCTCCTCTCCCTGTGACATCACTTCCTGTCCCCGTGACGTCACTTCCCGTTCCCCATGACATCACTTTCTGTCCCCGCTACGCGCAATCCCCGTGACGTCACTTCCCACCCCGACGACGTCACTTCCTGTCGGCATGACATCACTTCCTGTCCCCATAACGCCACTTCCATTCCCCGTGACATCACTTCCTCTCCCTGTGACATCACTTCCTGTCCCCGTGACGTCACTTCCCGTTCCCCGTGACATCACTTTCTGTCCCCCCTACGCGCAATCCCCGTGACGTCACTTCCCGCCCCCATGACGTCACTTCCCGTCCGTGTGACGTCACTTCCCGTCCGTGTGACGTCACTTCCATTCCCCGTGACATGACTTCCTCTCCCTGTGACATCACTTCCTGTCCCCGCGACGTCACTTCCCGTTCCCCGTGACATCACTTTCTGTCCCCGGTACATCCCGCGCAATCCCCATGACGTCACCTCCCGTCCCCACGACGTCACTTCCCGTCCGTGTGACGTCACTTCCTGTCGGCGTGACATCACTTCCTGTCCCCATAACGCCACTTCCGTTCCCCGTGACATCACTTCCTCTCCCTGTGACGTCACTTCCCGTTCCCCGTGACGTCACTTTCTGTCCCCGCTACGCGCAATCCCCGTGACGTCACTTCCCGCCCCCACGACATCACTTCCCGTCCGTGTGACATCACTTCCTCTCCCTGTGACATCACTTCCTGTCCCCGCGACGTCACTTCCCGTTCCCCGTGACATCACTTTCTGTCCCCGCTACGCGCAATCCCCATGATGTCACTTCCCGCCCCCACGACGTCACTTCCTGTCGGCGTGACGTCACTTCCTGTCCCCATAACGCCACTTCCGTTCCCCGTGACATCACTTCCTCTCCCTGTGACATCACTTCCTGTCCCCGTGACGTCACTTTCTGTCCCCGCTACATCCCGCACAATCCCCGTAACGTCACTTCCCGCCCCCACGACGTCACTTCCCGTCCGTGTGATGTCACTTCCTGTCGGCATGACATCACTTCCTGTCCCCATAACGCCACTTCCATTCCCCGTGACCTCACTTCCTCTCCCTGTGACCTCACTTCCTGTCCCCGTGACATCACTTTCTGTCCCCGCTACGCGCAATCCCCGTGACGTCACTTCCCGCCCCCACGACGTCACTTCCCATCCGTGTGACGTCACTTCCTGTCCC
>NW_018363559.1:0-1625 GCF_002078875.1 Numida meleagris
GGGGACATGGGGTCACATGGGGACATGGGGACACATGGGGTCACTTGGGGACATGTGGGGTCACATGGGATCACAGGGGGACGCGGGGTCACATGGTGACACGTGGACATGTGGGGACATGGGGACACTTGGGGTCACATGAGAACACGTGGGGTCACATGGTGGCATATGGGGACATGGGGTCACATGGGGTCACCTGGTGACTTGGGGTCACTTTGGGACACGTGGGACACGTGGGGTCACATGGTGACAAAAGGGGACATGTGGGGTCACTTAGGGACATGTGGGGACACATGGAGACATGGGGTCACATGGGGTCACATGGGGTCACATGAGGACATGGGGTCACATGGGTCACAGGAGGACATGTGGGGACACGGGGTCACATGGGGTCGCATGATGACATGGGGTCACATGGGGTCACAGGAGGACACGTGGGGTCACGGGGGAACGTGGGGACACATGGGGTCACATGGTGACATGGGGTCACATGGGGTCAGATGAAGACATGTGGGGTCACATGGGGTCACATGGTGGCATATGGGGACATGGGGTCACATGGTGACACATGGGGACATGTGGGGTCACTTAGGGACATGTGGGGACACATGGGGTCACGTGGGGTCACGTGGGGACGTGGGGACACATGGGGTCACATGGTGGCATATGGGGACATGGGGACACATGGGGTCACGTGAGGACATGTGGGGTCACTTGGGGTCACATGGTGACGTGGGGTCCCATGGGGATACGTGGGGTCACGTGGTGACATGGGGTCACGTGGGGACATGGGGTCACTTGGGGTCACGTGGTGACATGGGGTCACATGGTGGCATATGGAGACATGGGGACACATGAGGTCACAGGAGGACATGTGGGGTCACATGGTGACATGGGGTCACATGGGGACACGTGGGATCACGTGGTGACATGGGGTCACTTGGGGTCATGTGGTGACATGGGGTCACGTGGTGACATGGGGTCACATGGTGGCATATGAGGTCACTGACGTGGTGACATGGGGTCACATTGGGACACGGGGTCACATGGGGTCACATGGGGACATGTGGGGTCACATGGGGTCACATGGTGACATGGGGTCAACATGAGGTCACATGGGGACACATGGGGCGACATGGTCACATGGGGTCACTTTGGGGCACATGGGGACATGTGGGGTCGCATGTGGTCACATGGAGTCACATGGTCACATGGGGTCACTTTGGGACATGTGGGGTCACATGGGGTCACATGAGGACAGGTGGGGTCACGTGGTGACATGGGGTCACATGAGGTCACACAGGGTCACATGGGGACACATGGGGTGACATGGGGACACATGGGGTCACATGAGGTCACATGGGTTCACATGGGGTCACATGGTCACATGGGGTCACTTTGGGACACATGGGGACGTGTGGGGTCACATGGGGTCACATGGGGACATGGGGTCACATGGGGACATGTGCAGTCACATGGGGTCACATGGTCACATGGGGTCACATGGTGACACGGGGTCACATGGGGACACATGGGGTCACATGGGGACATGGGGTCACACGGGGACATGTGCAGTCACATGGTCACATTGGGACACATGGGGACACATGGGGTCACATGGGGAC
>NW_018363560.1:0-1682 GCF_002078875.1 Numida meleagris
AGCACATGGTTCGTGCCGTTTCTTTCTCGTACGATCACAGAATCATAGAGGTTGGAAGGGACCTCTGGGGAACTTTGCAGCTCCATTTTCTGTTGACAGAAATGCATTACCGGCCAGTTTTCAAACGGAACATGTGGAGATGCAATCCAAAGCCTTCTCTCTTAGTTAAACATTAGAAACTAAGAAAAGTTCTGTTATTTTAAAATGTTCCGCATGTTCTAAGCTGCTCTGAAGGTAATGCCTCTCATGGTACGGTGTTGGCCCGTGACGTCAGAGGCGGATGTTGGCGGTGCGGAAGTCGGGGTTGAACCTTCCCACCAATATCCCAGTACGTGTGGGTGCCGTGTTACAGATGGCAGCAGAGGAGCAGTCTGACACAACGGCGCATGACGTGGAAGTGCGGAGGAAGCGGAGGTGTGTCACTGAACTCCTCCATGCAGAAAACCTGTCACCCACTGACGTTCTTCGATGCACAAGTGCACACGTGCAGAAACGCACACACACACGGGACAGCCTGCACTGATCAGGTGCAGAGCATGGCGAGACGAGTGCAGTGAGCAGCAACTTCTGGGCATACAAGTGCCCCCTTTTATCCATTTTTCCCCCCTCTCCTGCCTCTGGTTCCTCCTTCACGTTGTTTGCGATCTCGAGATGCTCTGTTCTGCATCCCAAGTAGAACTCATTGGGGTGGACAGAGTTGGTCAGAGGTGCCTCTAGAGCCTTTGCCCAGCCCCCTGCAGGGTCCCCCGGCTGTGGAGCTGGTCACCTCGTGTGGCAGCAAAGGGAAGGGCCGGAGTTCCCCAGCCCAGGGGCCTCTGCTTCTTCCACAAACGGGCGACAGCAGTCTTTCATCACGTAAGCCAGCACTACCTCGTGGCTATGAAGTCCGTACGGGAGTTTGGAAAGGTCACAAGCAACAACTAACAGGGCTGCTGTGGAAGGGGAGGTGATGCGCGGTGGTGAAGTGTCAGCACCTTCAGCAGTGGCCGTCCCCTGCCGCCAGCGCGGCCTGCAGGCACGTACACAGCAGGGGCAGGGCCAAGTGGAGCACAAGAGGAAGGATGAGAACGAGAGGGGTGCAAGAGAGGGTGAGCGTCAGGCAGAGATGAGGTGGAAGGGTGCTGCTAGAGAGGCAGCTGGCCTCAACCTGCTGCTCGGAGAAAGGAGGCCGAGGCTGAAGGAGGCACAGAGAAATGAGAGGGAGGCGGGCAGGAACAGAACGCGGAGAAAGAGGACGTGGAGAAAGAGCAGCTCTGCAGGGCTGATTCTTTGCCTGCCAGTACAAGGAAACGGAAGCACGCCGTGAAGGAGGATGCGAAAGAATAAGTAAGCAGCTGGATAAAGAAAAACGTGGGAAATGAGCAGAGTCGAATGTAGAAATAGAAGCCAGCAGGAGTGAGAGGGCCCATGGTAAACCACCTGGCTGTGCCAAAGGGAATTCTCCAAGAGCTGGGAGAGCAACAGACCTGTACGCCTCAGTCAAAGGGTAGGAAGAAGCCAGTGTTACCATGGTTCTCTGACTGTGAACTACAAAGTAAGCTCTTTTGGCAAGCCCTGTGCTTGGGTGATATTCTGCAGGAGACACAACGTATCCACAGCAGGGGTCTGGCTGTCCCCTGGGAACACGCACGCCTGCGCAGCCACAAGCTCTGCTGCGGGACCTTCGCTCCCCTTGCAGACCA
>NW_018363561.1:0-1567 GCF_002078875.1 Numida meleagris
GCTGTCTCCTCTACTACTGAGGGAACCTCCACCAGTGTCACCTCCACTGGTGGCACCACCACCAGTGTCACTTCCACCGGTTTCACCTCCACTAGTGTCACCTCCACCGCTGTCACCACCACAGATGTCACCTCCTCTGCTCCTGCCACCACCTCAGCAGGGACCTCCTCTGTCTCCTCTTCTACTGAGGGAACCTCCACCAGTGTCACCTCCACTGGTGTCACCTCCACCGGTGTCACCTCCACCGCTGTCACCTCCATCAGTGTCACCACCACAGATGTCACCTCCACTGCTCCTGCCACCAGCTCAGCAGGGACCTCCACTGTCTCCTCTTCTACTGAGTTAACCACCACTACTGTCACCTCCACCAGTGTCCCCTCCACAGATGTCACCTCCACTGCTGTCACCTCCACCAGTGTCACCTCCACTGCTCCTGCCACCACCTCAGAAGTGACCTCCACTGTCTCCTCTACTACTGAGGGAACCTCCACCAGTGTCACCTCCACCGGTGTCACCACCACGCACGTGTCCCCCACCGCCTCCGTGGAGACCTCGTCGTCCTCAGCTGCTCCTGTCACCTCCACCGGTGTCACCTCCACTGCTCCTGCCACCACCTCAGCAGGGACCTCCACTGTCTCCTCTACTACTGAGGGAACCTCCACCAGTGTCACCTCCATAGATGTCACCTCCAATGATGTCACCTCCACCAGTGTCACCTCCACCGCTGTCACCACCACAGATGTCACCCCCACTGGTGTCACCTCCACCAGTGTCACCTCCACTGCTCCTGCCACCAGCTCAGGAGGGACCTCCACTGTCTCCTCTACTACTGAGGGAACCTCCACCAGTGTCACCTCCACCAGTGTCACCTCCATAGATGTCACCTCCAATTATGACACCTCCACCAGTGTCACCTTCATCAGTGTCCCCTCTTCTGGTGACACCACCACCGCTGTCCCCTCCTCCACATCTGACGCCGCCACCGGACTGACCCCCACTGGCTCTTCTGCCACTTCTGGAACCACCACGGGTGTCTCCTCCACCGGTGTCACCTCCACCGGTGTCACCTCCACCAGTGTCACCCCCACTGGTGTCACCTCCACCGATGTCACCTCCACCGCCCCTGCCACCACCTCAGCAGGGACCTCTGCTGTCTCCTCTACTACTGAGGGAACCACCACTGCTGTCACCTCCACCAGTGTCACCTCCACCGGTGGCACCTCCATCAGTGTCACCTCCACCTATGTCACTTTCTCTGATGTCACCTCCACTGCTCCTGCCACCACCTCAGGAGGGACCTCCTCTGTCTTCTCTACTACTGAGGGCACCTCCACCAGTGTCACCTCCACCGGTGTCACCCCCATCAGTGTCACCTCCTCCGATGTCACCCCCACTGATGTCACCTCCACTGCTCCTGCCACCACCTCAGCAGGGACCTCCGCTGTCTCCTCTTCTACTGAGGGAACCTCCACCAGTGTCACCTCCATAGATGTCACCTCCACGGGTGTCACCCCCACCAGTGTCACCTCCACCAGTGTCACCTCCACCTCCCCTGCCACCACCTCAG
>NW_018363562.1:0-1676 GCF_002078875.1 Numida meleagris
CCTTAGTCATTAGCATGTTGTAAAAACGGCTGTTGTCCCAGCCAATTTCAATGGGCCTGACTACAATTGCTAGTTGTTTAACCTAAAAATTAGCTCAGCAATTACAGCTGAAACTACGTCAGACTGTTGATACATAGGAATACAACATACTGAGTCAAAAGGGCTCTAATGATGCTCTTAGACTTTTATAATTATTAACGTTCAAGCAAAAGATTCTGAAATTCAGTAAAGGTTGGAATTTCCAGATGTGAAGGGGATACATATTCTCTGAACTCCATTTTTTGTGTTACTGGTCCTTTTGTTCTTTAAACAGCCGTATCTAGTTGCCTTCTTTGCACAGCCAAAATCTTACTTCTTCCAGCATTCATTCACATAAATCTGTTCAGTTGCGTCTTTTAACAAACAACTCAACCTGAGGCACAGCTGAGAAAGTTTTGTTTTTGTTTTTGTTTTGTATTTTAATTAGTTGCATTAAACTGCAGTTGATCTAAAACCAATATGTCAGAATCAAATAGCCAAGGTTTGGAGACAGTGAAATCTGAACATTGCTTAGTGTTTTGCAAAATAGGTTTTGCGTAGTACCACGGATTCTGGAGAATGCAAGGTTTAAAGGATAATCTGATTCTTGCCACTTAGGCCCTTTTTAACTGCTAGAATAACTAAGATTTAATTTTAGTTTCTTTACATAGGCATGGACATGGTATGTCTGTAAGAAGTAAGACATTATTTCACACTTACTGGAATAAAGAACATTATAAAAATGGATAAGAGATCAAAGCTATATGTGATGATGACTTCTATTAGTTTCTAGCATTTTTATGACCACTCCCAGCCTTGTGCCAGTGTTGTATTTCTTTGAGACAGAGCAGAACAAAATATTAGCAAAGCAATAAAGGCAATTATTAAAAAAATAAACCCACAGCTCCATGTTGTTCAGTTCAAGCTCAGTTTCAGGAGAAACCTCTCAAAAAAGGAAGACCTCATAAGCCAGGACACATTAGTTTATGGTCTTTTGTAAAGCATTTAAGATATCTACTGCAAATAATGTGGTGCAGTTTCATATCAAAGTATTACTCAAAACATGGATGTTACTTGGAGATAATCCGTATTCTTCCTTCTCAGGGAATTTCAGCTCATCCAGTAGATTAGGAGTTCGACTACTTCTCAAGAGATTTGGTGATCTTATTTTTTTAGGTGTTTGAAATACAATTGTTTTCTTGCTTGTTTTCATTCATTGCAGTATATTACCTCTACGTATTTATTTAGATAAGTATGTATTTGAATTATATTTGTGTGTATGAAAGACTATACTATATTTTTATAAATACAGTAGAATAAACCCACCAGACCTCAGATGCAGCAGCATTTTGTGGTGTATGTGAACACAAGTTGTAGCATACTGCATCACTTCCTTTAAGAATTCTCCCGCTAATGGAGGAAAAGAGCAGTGAGATCAACAAGAAAAGTAGCTAAGCACAAGGAGGTCATTCAGAAGCTATGAGTTCTGTAGCAGAGGTACAAGAAAACCCTGTCAGCTTCCATTCCATTAAACAAGCTACGAGCTATGTGTTAGACTCACTAGGATTACCAGCAAACCCCTACCAAGATGTGTGCTAGCTTTTGCCCACGTCCTCTATCAATTATTCAGTTCCTTTTATGCAAATAATGTTTCATAG
>NW_018363563.1:0-1615 GCF_002078875.1 Numida meleagris
GGGGCCTAAATGACAGCAAGGCCCACAGAACGGAACCTGAAGAGGAGGGAACCGAGCCCGGAGTTGGGAGGGGGGGGGAACTCAAAGCCCGCTCCCCCCCCCCGCACCGGGGAACGCCCGGAGCGCCCGGTGAGGGCCGGGCCGCGACTCGGGGCCTGCAACCGGCGGAGCTCGGCGCCGGGTCGGGCTGAAGGAAGGGGTGAAGGAGGTGGTTGAATGGCTATAGGGGGAAGCGGGGAAGCCTGAGGGCCCCACCGGGCCCGGTCCCGCGCCCGCCCGGTACCTGCAGGGGGAAGGACGGGGCTCAGCGCCGGGCCCGGCCGCCTCCCGCCGCCGCCGCCATCTTACACAGCGCCCCCGAGCCGCGGCCCCGCCGAAGTCCCGCGAGAGCGTCGCCTCCCGCGAGAGTTGGGCGGAGAGGTGGGGAAAGGGGGCGGGGCCTCGAGGCGGCGCTGGCCAATGGGAGGGCGGAGGTGGAGCGGCGGGGCCGAGGGGGGAAGTCTCGCGAGGTGTTTCCTCAGAGCGAGAGTTCGGGAGGTGATGGCGGGGGGACGGTTTGGAGGCCGAGGGGAGATCTCGCGAGACTTCCCAGGGAGAACGTTCGACCCGGCTGAGAGATCCCGCGAGATTTCGTGAAGAGAAAGTTAAGGCCGTTTAAGGCGGAGAGGAGGTCTCGCGAGACTCCGTGAAGATCTAGAGCCGGCTGAGCCGAGATCTCGCGAGTTTTCCTGAGGGGAGCGGGGTCGCGAGGGGCCCCAACGGCGATTTTGAAGGATTATTATGGAGGAGTTTTTTTGAAGTTTTTTCGGTGTGGGGTGACACAAACATGTCCCTCCCCCCCCCAGCCTCCCACACCCGGCTCCCGGCCACTCACCGGCGCGGGGAGATCTCGCGAGGCCGTGCGGAGCCTCTCGCGAGAAGCGGCCGAGGAGGAGGAGGAGGAGCCGAGAGCGGCGGTCGCGGCGGGGCCCTCCCTCAGCGGCACCTCAGCTCTCGCGAGAAAACGGCTGAGCTTAGTTCTCGCGAGAAAACGGGGCCGAGCCCTCGCGAGCGGCAGGCTCCCGCCGCGAAAATCGCGCGAGATTCGCAACAGCCCCCTCCGCATCCCTCGTGAAACCTCGCGAGACTTAACACCTCTCCCCGCCCCCCATCCCTCAACTCGAGCCTGGACTTTTTTATTTATTCATTTTTTTTTTTACGTCGTTTTATTATTCTAACAAATACAAAAGTAGGGGCGGGTCCTCACCCTCCGGCCCCGCCTACAAAACCTGAAGAGAAAGAGGTGAAGGAGGAGGGGGGGGGGCGGGGCGAGGAGAGGGCGTGGCTTACTCATCACCCCGCCCTTCCTGCGGTGACGTCAGCGAAAGGGGGCGTGACCCGATCGCAACCTTTTTTTCCGGGTGGGCGTGGTCGGGCGCTGTCCCCGCCCACAAAGGGGCGTGGCTTTTGGCCGTGGCCCCGCCCTCAGAGCAGCAGCTTCCCGTTGCGGTGGATCTTGAGGATGCGGCCCAGGCGCTGCTTGGCCGTGGCCAGGCCTTTCTTGGGGCGTTTCCCTGAGGGGGGGGGCGTGACGTCATCGCGGTGACGTCATCGGGGTGACGTCATCTCCCCGCGT